>NC_051235.1:14721995-14804495 GCF_015220715.1 Pygocentrus nattereri | reverse complement strand
CATCTATAATGTGCTCCTGCCATGGCTATCGTTTATTAAGTCTTGCAGCAATTATAATGGAACAGCTGCTCCACACAGATGCCTGTGTGAAACTCTGCTCTGAAGTCATATACACACATTAAAGCTCAACAACTCACACTACACCAAGCACACCCATACAGCAAAACCTTCATTTTGTTATTTATCTTTTAGATTTTTATGTATGGTTCCATAACATTTTCATCACAGTCTTTATCTGATGCAGGTATGACATTAAACTGGAATGACCATGGAAGGGTCTGAAGGCAGAGAGCTGTTAGGTAAATTAAAGGGCCACATCCAACATTTTTCTTGGATTTTCCTCTTGATGTCCACTTAAAACATTTGCATAGTCATAATTCATTTTTACATGGCCTTTTTCCAAAATCCAGACTGTTTCTTACTGTTTATTTAAGAATTATTATTATTATTATTATTTTTAAGATATAAGATAAATGATCTCTGTTCTGATTGGCTCTCCTGTATTGTGCCTCATTCAAAAAGCACTATGAGCTGAAACACTCCCTAAAATTGTGGTACAAATGGGCAGAGTTAAACTGTTGTACGCTGAATTGGCAGATATATGTATTAGAGCTGATCCTCGTGACATGACAGAAAGAATGATTTCAAAACAGGCATGCCAGTTTAGCTCCTAGACTCTTTTAATGCAGTGCCATCTGAGAGAAAGATCACGGCCAGCAAATACTGGCTTTTGGCCTGGTCTCTTGCCTACAGAGATTTCTCCAGATTCTCTGAATCTTTTAATGTTATTATGTACTGTAGATGATGAAAAGCAGAAGCTCTTTGCTATTTTACATTAAAAAGCATTATTTTTGAATTGTTGAACTATTTGAAAGATTCAGCCTCTCCGAGATGCTCTTTTTATACCTGATCATGCTACTTACCTGTTGCCAATTAACCACCCGGGGTTTTTTAAGCATTACACAACCTTAACAAGCCTTTTGTTCCCCCATCCCAACTTTTTTAGAGCGTATTTGAAATGTATTTGAAGCATTTTATTGACACATAGGGTTTAATTGATTTGCACATCACTGTATTTAGTTTTTTATTACAAATGTAACTTTTTTTGGTTGTGTATGTGATTATGGTCAAATTGTGTTTTGTTTTTCTAAGAGAAAATAAGGTAACTTTCTTTACAGAGAACATATGGTGGGAAAAAACAAAAAACTTCAAATGTGGCCTGTGCAAAAGATCTGAGACATTTTAGTTTACTTCAGTATGTTAAGTTCAGCAAATAAATAGAAGTTATACACTGGAATGTGCAGGAAAAATGGCATATTTGAGTTTGTTCACGGTGGAGAAGTGTGGCATGTGGAACTGGACATGTATTTCCAAACTTCGATTGTACTATACGTAGTTCTAGCAAAATCTGTTAAAACTAAAAAAAAATATATATATATATATATATATATATATATATATATATATATATATATATATATATATATAGGTATAGAAAATTTATAGCACAGCACCAATTGGCGATCTGTTAAATCATCCACAAAATAATTACTTTGACAAAATTTCCCATTGTACCTTTTTTTTATTAACATAGTATGTCATTGCTGTTGGAACAAAACACTGTAAACACTGTAAACATCTCTAAAATGGTTTCTTTTCAGGGGCAGGAAAATATTTTATTTCATATAGCAAGATATAATTGTAAGCCATTTCTACTGGTCCATTCATCATGAAAAGACAGCCTGCATTTTCAAGAGATGCTTGAAAAAAAAGAACGGAAAAGAAAAACAAAAATAGAACAAAAATAGAAAATGAACAAACAAGGTTTTTGATCCAATATAGCAGTGATGGTTTGACTTCTGCCCTAAAGGTCTGGCTGAGTTTACCATCTACAGCCCAACGCAATAAGAAACATATCTACCCTAGAGAAATTCTGGCAGTACTCAAAATATGAAAGCGCTCTCTCTCTCACTCACTCACTCACTCACTCATACACACTCCATTATTTATTCAGCGGACACATAATTTAACTTTGGCCGTGATGTTTCATCTTGAAGTCTTTCATCTGTTCTATTTCAGTGGATGGGGCCATTTTAGCACATTCTTTAGTGTGAAACAGCGCTGCACTAGTGAAAATGAACTCTTGATATGCTGCAATGCAGATAGTGCTTTTCATCATCCTGATACATAGAGGGAAAAATGATGACTCTCAATCAGTTCTTCTCTCTCAGGTTTCCGGTCCTACAGTCATGAGTACCATTAAACACGATCCCCTTTCTTTTCCTCCTTTGTCTGTCTCTCTCTCTCTCTCTTTCTTTTTTTCTTTCTGTCTTTTTCTTGAATGCAGCACATGTGCAAGCCCTTTTTTCTGCTGCTTGACAGTTTGATATACTCTAAAATTCATGACCTCATCAGAATGAAGAAATTGATTTAACCTGCACTCTCCCAAAGCTGCAGACTCTATTCTGATCGTTCTCTGATGGGAATGAAACGGCATGCTGGATTTTTACAGCAGATGATGATAGTTTGAACTGAGCTGCAGTTAATGTTGTTTATCGTAAAAATAGAAAATGCAATACATTTTAATGCCGCAATAAAAATAAATACGACGCAGGGTTACAACATATACACTAAATTAATATCAATAACAATAAAGGCAAATAGAAACACAAATGATTTGTGAAGGCCTATAAATAATTTGCATTGTCTTGTCACAGCACTGTGGTATGAATTATTTGGATGCTAATGCTGCAGTTCAATGGTGCTTCTTAAAGGGTGCTGGTAGAAACAATAGGGTCATTCTGCCAAGTAATGGAGAAGACCGTCTTTCTTACAGGACAGTGACAGATAAATTTGGCTGTATTACACATATTCTGTCTATGTATGTGCAAACATTTCAATACATTGATATATATGTGCATTTATTTAAGTATTCACAGCTGGGACAATTACATATATTTAGTACCTTAAAACATCACAAACACCAGTAATTTCCCTTGTATCTACACTCATTGTCCATTTTATCAGCTCCATTTACTATATAGGTGCACTTTTCTAGTTATAAAACTACTCTCAGTAGTTCATTTGTTTCTCTACGTACATTGTTATCTTCCTTTTACCCTGTTCTCAAATTTTTAGGACCCCCACACAGCAGGTACTATTTGGGTGGTGGATCTTTCTCAGTGCTACAGTAACACCAATGTGGTGCTAGTATGTTAATGTGTGTTGTGCTGGTAATAGCGGATTAGACACTCTTAGACACTTAGACACTTTTTAAACACTGTGTCCACTTACTGTCCTGTCCACGCTATTAGACATACCTACCTTATTGGTCCAACTTGTAGATGTAAAGTCAGAGACAATAGCTTGTCTGCTGCACGTTTGTGTTGGTCATCCTCTAGTCCTTCATCAGTGGTCACAGGACGCTGCTGGGTGGATAGCTTTGATTGGTGGACTATTCTCAGTCCAGCAGTGACACTGAGGTGTTATAAGCAGCACTGATGTGTCTGATCCACTCAGACCAGCGCAACACACACTAACACACCACCACCACCACCACATCAGTGTCATTGCGGTGCAAATTTCAGCACCCCCAACTTAAAACACATTCCCACATCCCTGCAACTGTGTCCATTGTTAAAATAGGTGCGGTACTCTGGAGGTGGTGTTGTGGTCACATGATTTCTCTTGTAATACTAATATTAGCAGTAAACACCAACCATAGTAACAGCAATGGAGGAGCTTCAGGTTCTGATGTGGCTTTTACCAGCTGGAGTTCTCAGTAAATAAACCAATCCAGAGTCACAAATAGCAATTCTGGCTAGCTTGTATTTTGTAGATATGGTGAACGTGATCGAATTCAAGATTTATTTAACATGTTTTACAACAGATGTTCTCACAAAACAGCTTGACAGAAAATCCAATTCCAAGCCTCAAATGAGCAAGCTTGAGGGGAACCAAAACCCAAAAGGGGGACCCATCTGCTTCTTGTTGACACTGCATAGCAACTCAATACCACAACAAGAGCAATATAAAGAATAAGATCTGATAAGAAATATGCAATAATGAATATGGAATAAGAAAAGAAATGAGCCAGTCACTGGACAGAGGTATAGTGATTACACAATGACAATCAACAGTACTTACTGCATTAGCCACTGCCAAAGAAACTATCCTTTTAAACTGAAAATAAGCATCACACAGTGGGTTCATTTATTAATGGAATTTATTTCTGTGGAAAAGCTAACAAACACATTCAGAAACCAAACTGCATCTTTTGAAGAAGCCTAGGAACCACTTGTCAAAATCTTAAATTTTATAGCGGTTAAAAATGAAAAGTAACTTTTCCTGACAGCCAGTCCCAGATGCCCAAGCCAGTGCACATACCTGCCAAAAAAATCTTTGACTGCCCCATGCACAGCAAACACTTCTCTAAATGCAATACCTAATATTCCACATAGCCCATCCAAATGTGTGTGTGTGTGTGTGTGTGTGTGTGTGTGTAGGTGTGTGTGTGTGTGTGTGTGTGTGTATATGTTTGGATGTCTGACATGTCTGCCTGAGTGTCCTATCTGTTATGGTTTTGGGGGTCTGTTTGTATAACCAAGGTGGGGTGTGGTGGGGGGATGCTTGACTTCATTAATAAACTCTTGCTCATGTTTCTGTATTCATTTATATAATTATTTTCATTTTTTTCTGTTCATCCCTTTTTTCCTTATTTTGTGTTTGTCCAACTCGTAACTCACTTAGAGAGGTAAGGGTTTTTGGGGGTGGGGGGGTAGAGACGTGGCTGAATAAGTAGGGCAAATAGCCTGACCATTTCCTGTAATACACATCACACCGTACCTAAAATATTATGAAAGAAATAAAATATGGAACTAAAGGAAAAAAAATAAAAAGTGAGTGTCCTTGGAAGAAGAAAGGTGGTGGGCAATTTAAAAAAAAAAAAAAAGATAATTGTTTTAGAGGCCTATAGAGTGCAACGAATAACAAAAATAGCTCTGTGAAAACCAGACTACTGTTAGAAGCCTATCACAGTGAGAATGAGAAGTAAATCCATGAAAATCAATGACTCTGTTGTGATGACCAGTCAGAACGAATATGTGAAGAACTCAGCATCGTCTGAGATTAAAGAGTTCTACTAATTTAAGTGTGTGCAGACATCAAGAGTGCCCCAGAAGTAGGGTAACCAAACTCAGCCTTGGTACTCAGATTTGGTACAGGTCACTTGTCACTGGAAATCAGGACAAAATTCATCATCACGGATTTATAACCATTCCATACAACACTGCCTGGTGGGACAAAAAGCCTTGTGAATAGATTCAAAGGGACCAAGGTTGGGAACTACTGATGCAGACACAAATATCTATGTTTTAGAAGAGACCAACATGAAGAAGTTGTAACTGTGATGGTTAAAGTATGTTTTTATAACAGAGCAGAAAATATTTCATTTCAGGATATCTCATAATAACCTATTCAGACAACTTTCACAGACTACTTTCAGAAACAGAATGGGCTGAAAAAAGTTGGCCTACAACAAATTAATTAGCTCTGGGCATGGCAAGCGTATCTGTTAGCTCCAGCTGATATAAATGTTCCCCGCAGAATTTGTTCAAATATCAGGAGACAAATTTCAGACTCCAGGAAAACCGAGAAGTGAAAGAAAATGAACCTCTACACTGATTGCTATTTCATCATTCAATTTAGAGGAACAAATGTGCACAAAGCTTCCAGTGTTTTGGTTCTTCGTTTAAAAATGTAATCAGTATGTCCTAAATAGCAGCCATTCTTGTAATAAACAGGGAATAAATTAATATGTACTTATGATCTTTATCTGGAATTCATTTGAAAAAAATAATAATAATGATCTGCGCAAATGTTACTGTGAGCATATCTTCCATTTCCTGTATAAAAGAAAAGACAACACCTGAAATTCAACAGAAACAGTTAGTACTGGATGATAATAACAGCCCAATTAGTATGAAATATAAAACAGCATTCCAAGTTTATTCAAGCTTACATTTCTGCTGATGGAAAATTCCTGACAGACCACACCTAAGCGATTCTATGTCCTTGGGGCACATGAGACGTTTTGTATTTGGCACATTTGAGACTTGCACACAGTAGTTTATTTTACCCTTCCATTTCTACCTTGCTGAATGGCTGGATGCTAAACTATACACCGGCAACACACTTCTTTTTATCTATGCTCCTTGTTTATGTTATCAGCTTCATTTAATATACGTGCACTTTGTGGTATTACAATTACTAACTGTAGTCCATCTGTTTCTCTGCATACTTTCTTAGCCCTTTTGCCCTGTTCCTCAAAGCTCGTGACCACCACAAAGCAGGTATCATTTGGGTGGTGGATCAATCTCAGCACTGATGTGGTAGTTTGCTTTAATTTTCTGTGACTGTGTGTTGCACTGATATGAGTGTATCAGACACAGCAGTGCTGCTGGAGTTTTTAAACACTGTGTCCACTCACTGTCCACTCTATTGGTAACTCTAATCTTGTTGGTCCACCATGTACATGTAATGTCAGAAACAATCGCATCTGCTGCTGCACAGCTTGCATTGGTCATCCTCTAGTCCTTAGGATATTTTTGGTTGGTGGAGTATTCTCAGTCTAGCTGCGACACTGCTGTGTCTGATCCACTCATACCAGCGCAACACACACTAATACACCATCACCACCTCAGTGTCACTGCAGTGCTGAGAATGATTCACTACTCAAATAATACCTGCTCTGTGGTGGTCCTGTGTGTGTGTTGGGGGTTGGGGCCCTGCCCTGCCCATTAAAGAACAGGTTAAAAAATGGCTAACAAAGTATGCAGAGAAACAGATGGACTACAGTCTGTAATTCTAGAACTACAAAGTGCTTCTGTATAATAAATGGACGTGATAAAACAGCCATGTAAGACCTGGTAGACCACCAAATCTAAAGCAATCAAATAAACAGTACTTAAAGCTTTCTTTGAGAGATCAAAGAGAAAATCAAGCTCCACTCTTGCGTCAGATCTTTGATGTTTCTGTCCATCCTTCTTCTGAGAGAGGACAACTATGGATGTGTAGCTGTCAGTGCCTTTACTGAGAAAAGAAAACAGACAAAAAAGATGAACATTTGTGAATTAAAAGAGCTGCCAGTGTTCTTGTTATTTGGATTGTGAGAAGCAACCAACTTCTAAGAACTTTGAAGGTGTGGCAAATTATCCCTGCAGAGTTCTTTGAAAAACTGAAAGCAAGTCTCTCGAAAAGAATCGAAGAAGCATGGACAAACAAAATAATGAGAAATGTGCCGTTATATTTAGCTGTTGAATCTTTGCTGTAATTTTCTGTTAAATATATATTTACTGCTCTTGAAGGGTGGCCTATGACTTTTGCACAGTACTGTATAAATAATAATGTATAAAGTAATATGGGGGCTTTGTGGCCACTCAGTCAACCAATTTGTCAGTCAGGCTCCACAAGCAATAATAGCAGTGTTGCAGCTGATCAGTCTTACCCATTAAACTGTAACAATCACTGTCAACAACAACAATCACAGTACCACTCAAAATAAATACAGCTTCAGATCAATTCAAATAAATTAAAAAGTGTGACTGCATTAAAAAGTGAATTCTGACCTAGCAAAGCACTTTTTGACTGCTTCCACAAGAACTGCCAATGTACAATAACAGCCATTCTGTGAAGGTTAAATCCCCAGATAAAGCCTATAATTATACAGTACCTGCCCTACTTTCCAGCATTCAAAAAATAACTCTGCTAAGTGAACAGATGTTTGCATGTTAAAAGCAGCTGTCAGAAGTAGGCCCGATCTCTGGCCAGCTTATACACACGCACACACACACACACACACACTGAGGAAAAGTTCAACTAGTCAAGCAAAGAAGTATATCCATAATAACACACTCTTACAGTAGCACCAAAAATTCATTGATAAGGTGCTTGTGGAGATTTTTTTTACCCTCTGGTATACTAGAAATCAGCTGAACTTTGTCACACAGCTCACAGCAGCAAAAGACTCAGAGGCTTTCTCGTTTTCCCTGCTCTTTCTGAAAGCATTTTAAACAGCCATCCTTCAGCCGGCCCTATCTAGAGCCCTCTGTCAGCTCCAGGGCCTGCGTAGCACATCAGCTCACAGTAATAGCAGTTATCAGAGACTGCCTCTTCAAGCAAGGGACACAACAAGCTGCACTTCATCCATCTCACTTACTCGCACCGTTTTCACTGCAGTTTGATAGTACAATTGCAGGAGATTGGGTCCTTAATTGCAGGTCTTTGCAAGTTCAGGAGAGAGAAAAAAAAACCTGAAAGTGAATAGATTCTGATAGTGAACATGCGGCCAACTTAAATCAGACACCCTCTTCTTGTCTCGTTCTGATTGATGAAAACTCTCCAGTGAGTGCTATTCAGTTTTGTTTCACCAGGATTGGTCAGCTCGCATGCAAATGATGCTTACAAGCAATCTGAAGCAATTATAGAGTTTGAAGGACATAAACGTAGAGTGAACACCTGTTTTTTGCTCTGCGTTTTGGAATTTTAAAAGCCATGGTTTTCAAAAACAATGAAGCTCACAGGTTCCAGTTTTATTGTGTATACGTCCAGTGCAGTCAGTATTGGTGGATTTTTAAAATTGGTCACTGGCTGTATAAGTGTTTATAAATGTTTATGTGGGTCACTGTCAGTTGTCAGGAAGAACTTATGTAGGCATCGTGTAACGTTATGAACACTGCCCAGCTCTCATGTGTCGGATTATGATCAGACCACTCAAGCAGCTATCGGAGGTGGTCAGAGACAGATTTTGACCAAGTTTTAGACAAAGGTTTTCATTATCTGTGTACAATTACACAAGTAAAATGTGTCTGCCCAGCACTGACTAGCAAGTGAAAGGATACACAATGAAATAAAAGCTGGAGGAAACACAAGGCTGATATAATCCCCAGACTCAAGGCCTTCTTCCACTGTATGCATCCAAGCTTGGATCACAATAGGGAAAAGTAAGTTAGTTAATTAGTTAAACTAATTAAAATGTACAAAAGTCAGTTGGTCTGTTATGTTAAACATAAGCTCAAGTTCAACAACAAAGGTTTCCCCAAGTGTCTAAATAGATGCCTGTTTAATTTGAAATTAGTCTGAAAAGTCAGGTGGCACAACTAATCTTAATTCTAACTGAAATAGAAAATTAAAAGCTTTAAGTGTTCATGTGCTTTTTACATAGGAAAGTCAAACTGCATCACATCTGGCCAAACTATGGACAAATTATAGTGAAAGTGTCAATGGAATGCAGACAAAGTATGGTCAGATATGATCAGGACATGAAACACTTGAGAATCCAAGGCAATACAGGATCTAAGATTTAACTGAACTGAAGTGAATTGAATTAACATTTTAGGACTGAATGTGCAATGTTGTCTGCAATTTTGAATAATTTTAGGACAGACTGGGATATTGACATACTTCTGTTTGAAACTGGAGACAAACTTGTCTTAAATATATGCATATGCAAATAAAAAAAACAATTATTATATATAATAATGATATATTAATGTTCAATGTACCTTTGGGTGGAATTCCATAACCAGTCATAAGGTCATTGGTTCATTACTGGGTAAGACATTTGCGCATAACTTCAAAGCAACTGCAATTGTCATATATTAAGCCTTGTGAACATAAAAATAAAGAAATAAATAAAGACTGCAGGTTAAAAATGATACTATCACAGTCCAATATCCATAATTCACTCCATTAAAGTATGTGATATCAACCCTCAGTTGATTTCCTGACCAACACAGTCATTATGAAAGCAGTACAGGTTCACCATGCAAGCAGATCAGAGCATCCTCTGTCTTGCATCTCCTGGGACTGGAGCTAACGTGCCCGAAAAGCTCAAGTTAACAAGTAACAAAGAGTGTGGACGCAGGCCACCTGCTGCTCACTGAACAATGGCAGCCACAGCGTCTACAGGTCACAAAGACAACGCGCTAAAAGCTTCAGCACAGAGAGCGCTGCAACATGAGGCCCAGAGCTCAACAAAGCAAGTCTCTCCCATTATAAATAATGCAAGGTCACTAATAACAGCACGCTTGTATTGAAAGACCAGGCACCTGTCCGCTCTTGTGGCTGATACATAAATGGAGTTTATGCAGTGGAGGTTAGACACTGGGCAGCTGGAGAAAGTATCCTAGACAGAGATAAATATGTAGCATCAACAAATGGATGTGTGTAAGCAACACTGAGAGAAGGCATGGCGTCCTTCTCTAAATGAATCCCTCTGTTTCAGTACTGGTTGTAACATGCCTCCAACTTTGCTTCGTGACAAGGGGAAATGATGAGTACAAGTCAAAGAGGTAAAACAATGATACTGAAATGGATAGAATATTTAGAAAATCAGGTGTTTCCATAACATAAAGAACTAGAATTCACAAGTTTGGTATGAACAATGTCCACAGTTAAGTTTAGTGTTTGGGACTTCTCTTGAAATGTGAAGAGACAGGAATAACAATGACTATTCTCCTATTCTCAGAAGCACAGTGGATTAGTCATTGATGAGCTGCAGCATAAACACAGGGCTTTCACTGACCCCAACTGCCCACTCTGTCCAATTCCCTGAGCAATAAAGAACTTTCAATTAAACTCATGGCCAAATGAGCAAACACGCTAATTAATCAGTTTAGAATGATTTTGCCAATCCATGTCTCCCTGGCACAACAAAGCCATCAGCTTGTTTTATATTTAGATGTGGTATTTTTGACTACATGATTATCCTACATGTTCGGCTTTCTGTATGACAGTTTCTGAAATGTTTATGATAAATAAAGTCTTGTCAGCTGTGACTTTGTTTTTGCTCATTTTGACATATGGACGGGTCTATTCTTGGTATGTCTTTATATTGGGCCTCTGGAGAATGTCACCAGAGAAAAAAGGCCTTTTATGGTATTTTGATCATTCTTGTGGTATAGAAGCAGAAACTTCAATATATAGACTTGAAGAAGAAGAAGAAATGCATGAAGGAACAATTCAAAAGGATTGTGAGGAGGAGCAGCAGGAGGAGAAATAGGACAAAGAAAAGGAAATGGAAACAAAGAAATAAAAAAGAAAGATGGAGAAGAAAAAGAAACAGAAGAGGACATGGAAGAAAAAAAGAAGGAAATGATTAAAAGACAAAATAGAATGAAGTAGAAGAAAAAAGGTGATAGAGGAAGAAATAGAACAGAAATAAGCCTTCTGTTGATTTTTGAAGTAAAAAAAAGTTAACACAAATTCACAAAGTTGGGGGTTAGGTGTCATGCTCAAGGGCACCTCAGTCACATATTGTTGGCGCAGGGGATCACACTAGCAACCTATGGTCACAAAGCTGGTTCCCTAACCTCCAGCCCTTGACAACTGCCCCCTGATGACAATTCCAAAGCATATTAAATTCTCTGACTCTTCAAGCCTTGAGCTAACTCTCAACAAACATGGGCTCCTTTAAGCAGCTGGCTGAGGATCTGAAAATGAAACTAATTGATGCCTACAAAGCAGAGAAGGGCTATGAAACAATACCAAAGTAGTTCCCGTTTGCAATTCCTACTGTCTGAAATATCATTAAGAAATAGCAGTACTTCAAAAAAATCTCAAGTTGAATCTTGGACTGACTTAGACATCATTGACAATCCGTGGGCAGATCTTAAATATGCTATGCATGCAAGATGGCCCAAGAATATTACATAACTATTCTGTAAGGAGGAGTGGGTGAAAAATCTTGAAACAAGAACAGAAAGATTCTTATCTGGCTACAAAAAAGCATTTGTAAGCCATGCTGTCTGCCAAAGGGGGTGTTACTAACACTGACTTAGTATGGTGACCAAACCTTTGCACATACCACGATTACTGTTTATTTTGTTTGCTCTTTTCTTTGTTTTTATTCTTTAGTTTAATCAAATATAAAACAATTGTGCATTAACATTACGTCATTTGAAAAAAAAAAATACTCAAACTTTTGCAAAACTTTAAATACACCAAAAACATGAAGAAAAAACAATTCTTGTGCTGTTCTGAATTGTTTCATTATCCTAATGTAGGTAAATGAGCAGTTTATACCAAGAAAGAGAAAAGATCTTGTGCCTATTTTTATACTTATTGCACCAACACTCATAAACCAGCACTATCAGGCAAAGGAATGCATGACATTCAAAACTGTTTAGGCTCCTCTCAGCATATCTTATTCCCTGCAGGCATGCTCCACTAGAGCACTGAGCACCCAGTCTTTCTAGCCAGGCTGGTCTGTTTCTCCTGCCTGTTGGCTAGCCCTGTGCGGACATACAGAGGCTTTACATAAGCAAAGCTGCTATTCTGGGAGCTGCTGACAGCAGATAGGATCCTAAATATCAGAGTTGTGTTCACTCAGCATTCCCAAGCAGCTGAGAGAGAGATTAATGGAGGTAATGCAGCCGTTGCAGCGGATCCAAATGTGCCTCTGCAAACGCTGCCCAGGCTAAAATAGTCAGCTGTCACATACAAGATGTTAACTAAGCTGTTCAAGCAGCAGAATACAGCTTCAGATGGGGACAAGTGTGTCAATGGTCAGTGAGTCAGTGTACACTTGAAAATCATTTCATCTTAGTTACCAAAAAGGCCTAAAGCCAAAGTTAAGCTTTAGAAGGCACAGTTATTGCCAGCGATAACAAAAGCATGATGTAATTTGGTATTATTGCCCAGTTGTAACTCACTGAAAGCTCTAAGTGACTCACATGACTCTACGTTTCAATAGTACATTTGTGCTTGTAAGCAGAAGAAATGTGTCTTTACATTTTTACCATTACATATTATCTTTACATTTTTCAAATGTATTTTTTTTTATTTAACTGCATATACAACTAATAAATTATGCAATTACATTTAAATAGTAAAGCAAAATGAAAGATGCCACATTTTTTAAAAGTTAGTCAGTAACTTAACAGTCTAAGGAACAGCATTCCTTAATCAGTGATTGCAAGAATTTCGATTATTTCACCCTTTACAGTGCATAATCATCATCACAAGATCCGAAGAAATCTGAAGAAATCTCTCTGCAGAAAGAGCAAGGCCAGAAAGCATGATTGGATGCCTGTGACCTTCAAAAAAAATGATATGCTTCTGTGATGAATATGGCCACATGGGTTTGAGGACACTTTGACAAACCATTGCCAAATAAAAACAATTCATTGTTGCATCCACAAATGCAAGTTAAGACTGCTTAATCCACCGAAAAAGCCATATGTCAACAACATCCAGAAATGCTGCTGAGTTCTCTGGGTTGATATTTATCTGATATGGCCTAATGTACGGTGGAAATGTGTTTTGTGATCTATCCAGTGTTTATGAAAACATTGGATGTTGTGGCTCCAGGGAAAAAGGAGAAAAAGACCATGCAGATTGTTACCAGTGTAAAGTTCAAAAGCCAAGATCATCATATCACATCATGGGGCTATTCAAAGAGTCTATGACAATGAAGGGTTGCACAACTGAAGATTTCGCATATCGTCCCTTTGAGGTTTGCAATACAAATGCACACAAGGTAGGTGTCATCTTAAGCATAGTACTGGTTTTAAAATATAGATTTGGCTAATTAGGTAAACTGATATCCTTGCACACAAGATTTTCAAGATTACATTTATTTGGCTTTATTGTCCATTCCTGTTTTCATTATATGGGTTGATGTCAACAGATATGTTCTGTTTTTCATTGTAATGCATTGGAATAACTAATGGAATAGAATATGCAAAGGTTTGGGGACCTCTTGTCAAATTGTATGTTGGGCACCCCAGTCAAATTGCATTTCTGCACATTTAAGTGTAATTACTGTTTATTTGCTGAATTTAGCATATTGGGAGGAAAAAGAGTAAAAGTGTGGCCTGTGCAAAAGCTGTGGAATACTTCATTTTTTTCTATTTTGTGTTTTATATAAAATAATGGAAATTATGCACCAACATTTACAAAAAAAAATATTTTAAGAAGGTGTGCACATATCGGCTACAAACATGCATATGAAAGTGCACATATATATGACAACTGTTTATAGAGGCATTAGATTTTGGATACAGTGTAGAGGATGATGTAGGGATCTTAACAGCATTGAAGCTACCGTGCTGAAGAAAGTAATACAGCAACACACACACACTCTTTTGCTCCTGAAAGCTAAATTGGGGGGAGGGGACAGCAGAATAAAGAAGGTATCTGTTCTCCTGCAGGTCATTCGTGCCCTGTTTAAACAGACTGGAATTTGAGATCCGAGGACAAACATCAGCTCCCCAGAACACTGCAGCCTGCTTGTCATGTTTGAATAGCATGTGAAAGGGGAAATGGATACAGTATAAAAACAACATCCCTAAGAGCCAAATTTTAGGTCTTGAGGGGTGTGTTAATGTCTGACAAGTTGCTTAAGATACTGCAGTTTGGCCCGTGCCAAACATCATTACACTGAAGGTCATGCCGGCGAATAAAAATGGAAATCTACGTTCTAGAACAAGGAGGTGGTTGTAAAATAGAGGGGGAAAAAAGCCAGTCCAAACTGGCATGTGGTTACATTCAGTACAAGAGAGAGGTCACCTGGCATGGTGGTACTAAAAACCATCTGCCAGGTGACCTTTCCGTACTAATGTTACAAAGGAAAAGGGGAAGAATAAGAAACAGACAAGCCAGAAAGGTATCAATGTATCTGTGAAGCGAGAGCAGGCGGGGTTGCTATGGCACCAAAGCAGAAGCAATCAGGCATGAATAATTCCATGATGTCACAATGCATGCCTGTTGTGACATTGTTTATAGCCTTTAATGGACATTAATTTGCAGGGTGTGATCGCAACAGCTCTCCATGTAATCTTACATCTTTATTTCAATATAAAATTATGGAAGAAAATATTTATCAAACCAGATGGCATTTTTTGTGCTGCTCAATCTTCTCCCCAATTCTTCCTTCAAATGTTTCTCCCTCTCATCTCCAAGGCCGAAGCATTTGCGCTGTCTCTCTCGTGGCTGGGACATGAGAAAGCAGCTGGTTCTTTGTGTTTGGAGTGTCTACAGGTAATCAACAATGCATCCACTTACCCACAGCCTCTCCGCTGGGAGATTGCCTTCAGCTCAGCCAAATGATTGAATGCATTAGCTTTGAATGGCAAACCATTGCTTATGCCTCTCTCACAAACAACCCCATTCGCACCATTATCTCTCTTCATAGCTGCCGTGCGATCGTGTCCACTGGTGAGTGCAAATCTGCAAAATATACATCTACATGTTGAAAGGTTTATCAGGAGGAAATAAGGACATTATTTGTGTGTGCGAAGTCGCGCCGTTGATGGCTTCCCTGCGAGATTCAGTTTCTTGGTAAAAGAAGAGGGACATTTGGCTTTCATTAGACATGAGATTGGAGTAGTGGTGTCCTGTAGATTTAAGACACCTGAAGGAAAATGCTTCCTTTTAACCTTGATGATAAAGAGGGGATCTCACTCACGCTTACATATGCGCCTAATATGCACATACCAAGTCTGTGCATACCAAGAACAAGACAAGATTTTCTTTCACAATTGTTTACTGTGAATCTAGCGAGTCACATATACAATATATATGAGCACAAAACACGAGTGCTGTGAAATATAATCTAACGCGAATACCCCCTTCCGCTCTGCTCCCATCAAAAAAGAAATGCAGAGATAGAGGTTGTCTCTTCAAATTACATATCTCCAAAATAATACCCTCAGACCCCAGGAAAGCTCAATGTAGGAGTTATACTGCCAAGATAATCTGGAACTGCCAATACAGTGGATAGGACACCCTCCGACTAGCTCTATGTTTTTGTTCCAAGTATGTCAATGCACAAAAGAAATATCTGCATGTTAAAAGGGAAGGAAGGTCTTTATTTTCACTAACTATAAATGACATTACTGGATTTTACTTAATTGATATTCATCACCTTATTTTTCCACATGGCCACTGAATTTTGAGATTATGGCTGGTTCGGGGAACAGAAGGGTCATTTGTTACTGGTTTTGCAAATGAATGTGTGCATACTTGTCATTTTTTTGTCTCATTAAATGTCTCTGAGGCATTTCTAGGGAATCGTGTGGTTTACATATTTCACGTACAGCATTTACTGATGCTGCATCCACAGGGACTAACAAAAGCACTTTGATGACCTCTCAAAGAATAGCTACATCCTAGCAAGTACAAATAGTTAAGTAGGGTCCAAATTACCCTTGAGTTAAGGCCTGTTCTACAAGTACACAGGCATTCTTTTAAAAAAAATCCCATCCATACAAGCACTGTTTTTAAAAAAATCTCCATCCACATAAAAACACAATGCCGTCAGCCGCTCACTCTACAGCAACAGTCATATCCTTGTCAAATGAAAATTTTCTCACCATTCTTACAACAACCACTTCATTTCCAAAGTTGTCCCACCAACTAGAGGTCGGACTCTGCCTCGTTCAAAACCAGCAACTTTAGCATCAGGGTCTGTGAAATGGGAGTGCTGGGTATAGAAGTGACCTCTGTAGCGCATTCTGAGACCTCTGTACTTCAGTGTAGTGGTAAGAGTAACTGTACATTGATGTGTAAACAAGTAACAAGCCTTGTCAGCAATGTTCAGATCAGCACTATTTTGTCTACGTCTGCAATTGCACAAAATCACTTCATGTAAACAAAGGTGATAACAGTGCACACTCTGGCATCAAACAAAGGTGATTTTCCCTGTTTGCACTGCAACACTGAAAACAAAGTTTCAGAATATCTTTACCCTGGAACGAGTTTTGCAAAAGGTCCATTTTCAGCGACCTTCACAGTTTGCTTCGTCACGAAAAAGCAAAAAACACATAGAAAAAGCTTTGATTTGAAAAATAACCGTGCACCTGTGGACAAAACACTGCCAGAAACAAACGTTAGTGCTGAAACCTAAAAAGAAAGATATGAAAAGTCACAGCATGAGTGAAAAACAATAGATTTTAATAAGTGTTAATTTAAGTGCTTCACAAGTTTGCACCTGTCAATACAGCAAAGTTAAGCTCAAAGGACAGCAAGAGCAGAAATGTTACCTATAAAAAAAGCCTCTCAAGAAAGCTCAGTGCTTCAAATGACATAATAATGTGGCCTTGAAAAAGCCGAGATATTAAGGTTGAAATCCATGCCTGTAAAATAGTCACATGACGAATTGCCAGTTGAACATCACAGGTTGCTACTAACTGACTCTCTTACACTTATTAATCTTTTTTATATCTTTTAATAACTGGATATATTTTGATCTCACGACAGTTGGCTGAGCAGATGGACAGAAAGCAAACAAGTTTGAAATTTCTGTATTCAAAACCAAATACAGAGTTAACTACTAGCTTAGTGCTAACATACCACTCTGAACATACAAGAGTGCTTAAATATGTAATGGTATTGCTTTACAATTTTATGCCTGTATCTACATTTATATTTATTTATATACTTGTGTCCTGTTGTTATTATGTTATTAGCCTCAGTCTATGCTTCATTGGAAGCTCTGCCCATAAGTCACTCAAAATACCATGGGAGGCAGGAATAAAGTGGATAAAAGAAAGCAGAAATGGATTTCCTCTAGTTCCATTAGCATTAAATTAAACTTCAGAATGCAGCGAATGTACATAGACTAATCTCTCTAAGCCAGTTTAAGCTGGGGTTGTCAAACCTCAGCCTTAGAGGGTCATCATCAGGGCCAGCGCCAGCTGTAGACAAAACAGAGGCTTGCCTAAGACATTCAAATTGCTAAAGACCTTAACATCAGAAGTAGGGAGCTCTGGTCTTGGAGGGCTGGACTCGTATTTCTGCCCAAGCACACCTGATTCAACACTTATTTCCCCGTTTTGGTTTTGTGTTAGAGCAGGGAAATCACCAAACTGTGCTGGACTCCAGCCCTCAGATCCACATCCTTGCTCTACACTGACAAAAGTGCTCATTTATATTAATTCTATTGCTGGACATGTTGGTGGTCATTGGTTACAAAATCCAGTGTCACTGATCAAGATGGGCCCAACCCCCTTAATGGAACAGGAATCTGACCTCTTAGCCACCCACAACAAGAGTGCTAACTAATGTTAAGATGTTGCCTACAGAGCAGGAACATTTATGAGGGAGGAGCTGCAGAAAGACACCCAGTTGAAAAGAGTTACACGTGACGCAGGTGCACTAATGTATTGGTCGAACTACTTGGCATGATTTCATTTTTCTGCAATGTTTTGTATCAGCCGTCTCAACAACACTTATCTGCAAAAGAGCAGTTCCTTCTAATCAGGTCTAATAATCACATCACTTCCTTTCCTTTTTTTAAAGAGGAAAATCAAGTGCAACTTGAGGAGGCAAAAGCACAACAACAGGCTGTGATTTCATCCAAATGCCAATGAAGTGGTATTTTTCAGAATAAGAAAATACTTCCTTTAGTTATGAATAAACAACTTGTGAAATACGTAAGTAACTCTCTCTCTTTCTGTTGTCTGTAGCACAATTACATTTACATTACAATTACATTAAAATAACTGCAAACGTGTGTTCATAAGATCCTGTTGAGTACAAGTTTTCTCTTTTTCTATGCTCTACACAAAACCTACTTCAGCAGACACTTCAGCATGCTAATTATTAAATCTGGCCAAATCAAGGAAGTGCTTAGCATGTAAAAATGAAAAAAGAGGTTTAATATTTTTTTTGTTTGTTTTTTTGTTTGTAGTTACCATATGAGATGATGGGTACATCATAGTTTGCTTGATTTAGTGTGTTTTTTTTTCTTTGTGCTTTAAAACAGGTCCAGTTTACCTACAGAATATTAATGTACCAAGTGTACCAAAGTAACTGTACCAAAGTAAAATCTTGCCTATGGTCTCCTATAGTCGCGAACCAGCCCTGGTCACCATACTTAAGTGTCCAGAGCTTTCCATGCTGTACCAAATTTGACTTATTTCCAAAAGCTGCAATACTGTGCAGGATAGACTACACTTCATTTATTTAATGTCCACTCAAAACAGCCATTAAGTTAAAAAAGGCAGCAAAAGAGCCCAGCAATGATTCTAGATCTGGTGCTGTTTCAGTCTGGCAGAGTGGATTCACATGAATGTAGAACTGTACACCTCTGCAGAATACCTGAGTACCCATCGCATTTTGACAGCCACTGACTTTATTAATAAAAAAAATAAATAAAAAAATAAAAAAATTCCAACTGGAACCACTTTCCTCTTCTTAAGGAGGATGACTCCAGGGTGGTGGAGCATGAAGCCCAGCAAATGAAATGACAATGACAATAAGCCTGGAAACCAAAGCCAGTCTGACCCCATCTCCGTCCTTCAGCTCATAATGACGATGGAAGCAAAGAAGACCCAGAACAAAAGCAGAGGTGAGGCATGGTTGACTCATCCATGATGTTTTCATCCGCAGGCTACAGTGCACCTTTATCTGTGGACTCTCGCCTATTCTCTCTTGTCAGGACCCCTCAGGATCACCAACTCATAAACAAGCATTTACCTCATATTACATACTGATAAACAGACTGCACAGCTGACTCAAATTCACTAAAAATGCCCAAGAAACAGGATTGTTTTGTCATTCAGATTTGTTTTGTTCATTGAGGAAATAATGTCATCAGGTTGACTACAATCTCTGTAAAGTGACATATTCAAATAAAATGAAGCCTCTATAACAATCTTGGATTATTGAAAGAAACCCAAATGCAGCTGATCAGTCAATACATGCTCAACATCTGGTATTTGCTTCTTTAGTTTTGCACTGGAGCTGTGAGAGTAACAGGGCTAACGAGTAATGACTTGTAATATCAGATACACACTCATTATCCAAGCCACTATATAAGCCACTTATTGTCCTGGGGTGCAGCAGTGCTGAAGCCTATCCCAATTGACAGTCCATCATAGGACAGACACACAGACAAACAGACTCACACATACATTCACACCTAGGGACAATTTAGTATCACCAGTTTGCCTGACTGCATCTTTTGAGGCTGTGTGAGGAAACTGGAGCACCTGGAGGAAACCCACACAGACATGAGGAGAACATGCAGACTCCACACAGAAAGGACCCTGGTTACCCAGCCAGGGAATTTAACCCAGGACCTTTCTGCTTTGAGGTGATACCACTACTGTAGCGCCCATGATATGTGATATCTAATGTCTAAATATCTAAAAATAAGCTGATAAAAAAATGAAAAAACATCAGGTTTATTGATTATATTACCCCCTAAGCCCCTTGGCAAAAACATTCATGACTTAGACATACTTTCTATGCACACTTTAGCTTATTAAGCTAATTACCATGCTTTTTAAGCATTAGCTAATTAAATGAAAATGAAATGTTTAATGGAAATTGCACAGTAAATAATACCCCCCCCCCCCCCCCCACGTACATCTTACTGACTGATGTACTGTAAATTTGAGGCTAACTAATAACGATGACTAACACAAGCTGTCTAAATTATGTACTCTTGTAACTGGCTAACTGTGTTTTGAAGATGATAGGATGCTTGTTTGAGGTTCTTATAAGTTACGTTTAAATTATAGATAATATTCTAAGCATTCTTGATACAGGGGTCTTTCTCAATTTCTTCAGTATTTTTCACTTATCCAGCTAACTAAGTTTAGTTGGATCTAACTCTGGTGACAGTTTTGCTTTTTACAGTTATTAATGCGTCACATTCTACATTTTAAGTATTTTTTTTAATCCTTGGTTGGCTACTTCTTATGCTTCACACAGTTGAATGGCTGTGCCCTAATCACTAAACCTGGATTAACAGAGGAAGTTCTTTTTATCTTTAAGCTTTTTCTCTTCATTCTCTCTTTTTCTTCTCAGTTTTTGCAGCTCCAGGTGTGCACGTACATTTTTGAGATACAATTAAGCAGTTACTTTTTTCCCCAACTCACTCAAGGATGTTAGACAACATAATACTACAGTAACAACCCTGAAGTTGTTAGAGGACCCCCTGTTGGCTATAGGGCCCTGGGCAGCTGCATACATAGAGCCAGCACTGCTTTCCATTTTGAAAGTTAACTGCAAACACATACATTCATGAACTCCTGCTTGTGTGGGTTAATCTTTCTTTTCCTTAAACCAAGGGTCTTCAAATGTTTAAACAGTCACAGCCCTCAGAAAATTAGTCATAAAATTTGTCCTCAATAGTTTATTTATCTAATTAATGTAATTATTAATCTAAATATCACCTAAAAACCATTGCATTACTTGTCAGTCAGTGTTGATCTCTGATTACATAGGCCTATTAAAAAGCATTATTCCAGACTGCATGCCCATGTCATCACACTTGCCTCAAAGTACATCAAGCTGTTAAGTAAACAAGGTGTACCATCATCATCATCATCATCATCGTTGTCGTCGTTGACCACTTAATCCAGATAGGGTCACGGTAGCAGTTGGGAGAGCAGTGAATCCCAAATGATCCTGTCCCCTGCAAGTTCTTCCAACTCATTCCCAGGGACCCCAAGCTGCTCCCAGGCCAACTTGGAGATGTAATCCCTCCAGTGGGGCCTAGGACGACCTCAGGGCCTTATCCCGGTAGGCTGTGCCTGGTACACCCCCACCGGGAGGCGTCCTGGGGGCATCTGAATCAGATGCCCGAACCACCTCAGCTGGCTCCTCTCAATGCGGAGGACTAGCGGCTCTACTCCGAGCTCCTCCCGGATGGCCGAGCTCCTCACCTTATCGAATATAGTGTAGCCCGCCACCCTGAGAAGAAAGCTCATTTCCGCCACTTGTTTTCGCGATCTCATTCTTTCGGTCATTACCCACAGCTCATGACCATAGGTGAGGGTCAGGATGTAGACTGACCAGTAAACAGAGAGCTTTGCCTTATGGCTCAGCTCCCTCTTCACCACTACAGTCTGGTACAGTGACCACATTACTGCTGCCGCCTGTCCCAGCCTGCGGCCGGTCTCACGATCCCTCTTCCCATCACTCGTGAACAAAACCCCAAGATACTTAAACTCCTCCACCTGGGGCACGTCCTTTCCCCTTACCTGGAGTGGGCATGCCATCCTTTTCCGGGCTAAGACCACGGACTGAGATTTGGAGGTGCCGATCCGCATACCAATCGCTTCACACTCAGCTGCAAACCGCTCAGGTGGGCGCTGGAGGCAACCATGTGATCCAGCCAAAAGAAGGTGTACCTTTGGACCATTACATGAAAAGTCCTGATGGTGTAAGGTGCAAGGTGTAAGGTGTACTGTTGCATGAAAAAGTTACAAAACACTCATAGCAACTGTATTTAAAACCAAAGTCAGAATTGAATTTTGTTCATTTTTATAGATTAGATTATTCCATTTAGCATAATTTGGGACAAAAGGGCTCAGAATGTAACTGACCTGCAGTATGCGAGCATTCATTTCTTTGCTGAGTTAAATGAAGGAATGAGGGAGTGAGGGCTATTAACCAACAGGACTAAGAAAGCCAATTACAACCTAATTACTTCTTCAAGCTCACCTAACTTTCAACCATTTTTCCATGGCTCACTAAAGTTTAGCTTTAAAACTACATCCATAGTATAAATAGCCAGACTGGAGTTTAACCTAGCCCTCCTCTGCATAACTTCAAATACAGTGTTAAATGTAGAAATGTCAGGGATGCCTACTTTATAGCTTTATCTATAACAATAGACCACTAAACTGCTTTCAACATGGAGGAAGGTGAAACACCTGTATTTTGGATACTGCAGTAGTACATGGAACTTATCTGATGGACGGGACCACATCTTACTCTGTCATTTCCATTGGCATTTTTCACAAATGAAATCTTTTCATGAATGATTATACAAGCTAGATGTTTAGCACCTTAAACTGCAATGACCTGTTTATGGGTCCACACATCAGGACCTCGCTCATATAACTCCAAAGCTTGGATAGTAATAGAAATAGTACCTTTGCATAGTAGTGTATGTATGTACCGTATGTATGAAACTAAAGTGCATGATTCAGTGGGTCTGATCTTTGTCACAGTGATGCATGATGTAATTTTCTCCTACACTCTGCCTCAAAAACAATATTCTACAGTTAGCACTCTCTGCAGTGCTGTCTCTCACTCACCAGTCTATCATGGATTGAGGATGTACAACTAAAAGCTTCTATATATATATATATATATATATATATATATATATATATATATATATATAAATAAAATAGTGATTTTCTGGATGTTAGTGTATTTCTTTAACCATTTTTAAACCTCTCCTTGAGGAAACCCAGTGTGATATATATTCAAAAAGCAACTCCTGATTTGACCAATCAGTGCTTCATTAAATTGTGCTCATGATGTAACTGAGGATACTCCCCGCTATCCCAGCGGTCTAAATCAACCAGTTAACCAAATTCAACAGACTATTGGATTTAATTTCACTAACTACTCCCTTGCAAGGTTATTGCCAGGCCTGTTGAATCTAAACATCTCAAATAGAACCTGTCTGGCAATGATTCAAATAGTGAGAGCCATTACCCACAAATAGAGAAAACTTGGACCAGCAGTGAACCTTCCCAGGAGTGGCCAGCCTTCCAAAATTTCACCAAGAGAGCATGACTGACTCATTCAGGAGGTCACAAAAGACCCCGGGTGACAAGTGTTTTTGTTCATCCTTCCACTATGAGAGGACCACACTGTAAGAATGAGGCTGATAAGATAAAAAATAAGAATATGAATTAATAAGAATAGTTGCAAATCAAACAATAAAGCTGCCGGTGTTCTCAGAAGAATGAACTGTTCACTTCAGAATGCAGACCTTAATATCACTGAATGTGGTTTTGATTGCTTGAATTGTGGGATGCAGAAAATTAAGCCAACTCCTAAGAGTGCATTTGCATGACCGTTTTTGACCATAAATTAAATAAACAAAGGGTGGTCTCTGACTTTTGCTCAGTACTTATGGCCTTTTTTTTGTAATGCTGAAAAATTAATAATGTAATGAATGGCCATTTTGACTGGAAAGTAAATATATGAAGGATGATGTCTTGGACATTCTGTGAATTTCAAATATGTGTGGGCTATGTGAAATGCAGTCATGCATATTATTTGCAAAAAGTTATATATAGAATAGAAACGTATGCTTTATACTCAAAATAAATGACTTGAGTTTGATCGTGTTTGTACAGTCCAATGAGACAATGTTTTGACACTTGTCATACAAATTATGTCCAGAAGAAACATCTAATTGATAATGAATTCAACAGGGGGAACAGACTGCCAGCTACTTCAGATAATATGTATTATAATGTATACACTCAGTCATGTCGAGCTAAGCCCACAACACCCTACGGAATCAGCAGAAACAGTCAACTTTCAAAACATCATTTGTTTTTTAAGCTCAGACACTAAGCTGTCAAAACAAATTGCCTTTCAGAAGTTGAGAGCTGCAGGACTTTGAACAGTGCTTTGACATAAATATAGCTTTCAGTTTGGGCTGTGGGTGGGTGAAATGGTGCAGTGGAAGAATGGCAGCTTACATCTTGGAAAAAAAAAAATTCTGCAACAAAGTCTACATTCCAGTGATGCCAGAATGGGAGAAAACCAAATGCTTTAGTTATAACCACAATGAGCAGATCAATATCCAACATGAGAGGGCTGCCTCTCTCTGTGTGTCTGTTCCTCTCTCATTCGTCCTATTTCTGCAAAAAAGCACATAAAAGACTTTGAGACCAGAGGTATAATGTACGTGATGTGCACGAAGATGCCACATAGCCATTAGGAAACCACTAGGACTTGCATGTGCTCATTTTTTGAAATTTTCATGCATTTGGATCTTATTGTTGTTGTTTGCGAAAAGAAAAAAAACAATAATAGAACAATGAAATGATTACTTTGCTCAGAGTGCTTGGACCTTCAGGTTCTTCATAGGTTCAAGTGGCGGTCTTTTACAGCCATATGATGGAAAGGTTTACATAAAATGGCTACAAATAAGCTCATGTGCTTCAAAATGTCTTAGTAGTTAATACGATTCATCATGATACCATGTATCATGAACATGCTCAAAATAATGATTTGTTTTCTCAGCATAATGACTTCCAATGCGAAGTATCTTCGGATCTCGTAATAATGACTTCTTATGTTAAAATAATGACATTTTTAAATTTAATAACACATTATTTTGACATAGATAGGCTCCAGCGCACCCCCACCCCTCCCCCGCGACGCTGAGGGAGCGGCTTAGAAAATATGTGTGTGTGTGTGTTTTGACATAGTATTTCAAGAAAGACATTTACTTGAGATATTGAGTCAATGTTTTGGGACAGTAAGAGATTATTTCAAAATTCCCAGTCAATATTTTGAGAAAGCAAGTAATTATTTTAAGACACTAAGCCGGTGCTTCGACATAGTAATGCATTCATTTGAGATACTACATTTATATTCTTAAACAACCAATCACTGTTTTGAGACACTAAGTCAATATTTTGAGACTGTAATTATTTCAAGATATGAAGTCAATATTTTGAGAAAATCTAGTCATTATTTTGAGATACTAAGTCAATATTTTGAGACAGTAAGTTTATTCTAAGTGGAATAAATCATTCTGAAACCAGATTAATCTTTTTGAAGCAGACTGTATTAAATCAATATTTAAAGCAGTCATTATTCCAACATAGTAAGTCCATATTTTGACATAATGCTGTCAGAAATGGAGAAAAAAAGATACATTTTTTTTAATATATTTGCCATATAAGTTTGGTTTCTGTCTACTTTCAGAGACATGGTGACCCAGTGTGGAGCCGCTGCCATCCACATTTCAACTCATGCACTGTCTAAAAGTTCCTACCTGAACTGAGAAAGTTTTGACGACTTGCTTCTGAACAACTTTTGTCTTCTTGTACTGTTGTCACTTTGATCTAACTCTCTCCCTCTTTTGCGTCTGAGTCAGCAGTAGCTACGCCTGTGGCAGTGGCAGGGTGTTCTGCGCTACTGCAAATTAGAATCAGATTAGTTTGAATACGTGCATCTCAACACAGCATCAGTTACAACTCCTTTCATCTCTCATTGTCACTCCCTTCTTTGTATTTTTGAATGAGTAAGACAGAAGAAGAGAAAGAAAGACTGCAAGGAGAAAAGAAAGATAATGTCAACAGAATCACATTTCTCCCCTGCACCTTCAGCCTGAGCCGCATGGCAGATGTCGAACGAAAGGGGCCGTCTTCTCCTTGTTTCTAGCTGGTGCTGTTTACTGTTTACAGCTTAAACAGGGCAGAACCTCTCCAAAGATCAGGCTGAGGTCAAGTGTGCAGCACTGAAGAGTTCAGGCTCCATGTTTGAAAACAAGCGTTGGTTGTCTAGGCCAGGCATGGGGCATTCTATTGAAGATGAAGACGTGCATCTACACCACCGCTTCTGAAGGAGAACAAACACGGGGCAGTTTGCTACATTCATAGCTGACTAGGGTCAGGTCAACTGACAGTGGTCTTCAAATTTGGAACCTAGATTTTCAAAATGTTATTTAAAAGAAAATTAATTTTAATCTCAGCATTTTTTTAAATTAAATGTTTAAAATGACATTTTAGCTACCAATAATATATCTGGCTACAATGGTAGCTTGCTTGCTGCTTTACAGATTAGGTAATTGGGCTAAATAACACCAGCTAGATCAGACAGGTAAATCAGTTAACTTTAGTATTTAGTTTTCTAGCAACCAACCTCCAAAGATAATTAATGTGGATGCTAGCTAACATCACCCCCCCCCCAAAAAAAAACTGCCTGTCCCCTATGTTCAGCCATTTTTGCGTATTGTTTATTTCTCCTCTCTCTCTCTCTCTTTGCCAACCACTGTGAGCAAATTAAAAAAAACACTATGAGGAGATTCTTGCAAATCATCACATCTGAAAATATTACGTGACCGTCACCAACAATGCTATGAATACAAAACCACAGGAACACACGACACTATTCACATTTTGCGATGAATATCTGTCTTGATGTAAATGTCTTAGAGAAAAATTTGCTGCCGTAATAATTAGTTTTACATATACACGGTAAGTGTGCGCACAGAGGATAAACATAATGTCATTGTAAACACAATACGCAGTTAGTTAGCACAGCAGAAAGATGAGTTACGGAAAACCTAAAGTGGCTAATGGTGGCTGATATTGGGGACGCCCATCATTCTAGTGACATTGGCATCAACATAAACAAAAACTTAAAATTGATATGGGAGCATAAAAATGCTTTCATTTACTTACATCTAGCTAAGAATGTTTTATGTTAAGAATGTTTTGTTCTGAGAGAGCCGACAGGTGGTGTCACTACGCTAGCTGACTAACTAACATCAGCTAGGAAAGAAAGTTAGCTAACTTTATTGTTTAATTTTCTAGCAACTAATAACCTCCATATATAATTAGGCTGAATATTAGCTAGATACCTGGATATGACAAGCTAGATAAGCAAGGTAAGTTAACTAACTTCAGTATTTCAGTTTCTAGCAGCTAATACCCTTCAAAATAAGTAAGCTGAATATTAACTATCTGGCTAACTAACACTAGCTTGATAAACTAACATTAGTTTTTCGTTTTCTAGTAGTAAATAACCTCCAAAGATAATTAAGCTGAAATTTAGATAGCTAGCTGGCTACCTAACAAAAAAAGGTAGGTTAACTAACTTTAGTATTTCATTTTTAAGCAGCTAATAGATTTCAAAGATATTAACTTTAGTTGATCAGTGATGGATCCTTCCACTTAGCTTTTAGTTAGTTAGTTCTCTGTTTTGTGCAGTTTAACTAGATGGCTACCAAGCTGACCAAGTTGCTAAACGTAGCAAACATTAACAATCGCTAACTAATAATTACTTTTAACTTGAAAAAAAGCCTCAATTTTTAGTTAATAATTAGTTGTCAGTTGGCCGTGTTATTAACCTTTCAGCTTAGCATTTGCTGCTATGATTTTTTTTTTTATTATTAAATTACTAAGAGTTCATTTAACTAAGCTTCATAGCCATGTTTCCCTGTAAAGAGGTTACTGAGTAAATGGGTTAAACATGGATTTTGATTTGTTATCCCAGATTCATCAGCTGCACTGTTTGGCTGATGCAGATAGAACCTTCTAACATTCACTTCTTATGGCATTTTCTAGAAGAAATCGTTTACTTTTTAAAATATAGACCCTATGACACATTTTAAAAAAAACACCACTGCAACAATAAACACAATTAATGATTAAATGTATGTGCACACTATGTGGCGAATGTTACTATATGTACTTTAGATCTACGCTATTTGGATGGTCCCCTATAGATGCTCTACAGCTACTTAAATCATTAACAAACTTTCTGGTGATCCTCAATTATCAACGTTACGGTTATGGTTAGGGCCAGGAGTAGATGCAGGTTTTACCTTGAGGTTAAGGTGAGGGTTAGGTTTAGGGTTAGGAATAGATTGAATAAACTCTTTCACACTGAACTTCAATTTCAGTTGAATTTAATGGGTATTTAGTTGAATGTTACTGAAAGGCAGTCAGGGTATTTACAAAGCATCTATAGTGACATTCAATTTCAAGTTCATTCAATGACTACTGCATTTCTAAGCCCATGATTTTTCTTTGCAAATCTGAAGGAACAATATGTTCTTTGGGACTAATGCCAAAGCCCAATTCCACTTGTTGTGATATTGATGGACTCATCAGCAAGTATTTTAGGTATTTAAACCATTGTTTGGTCCAAAAATATCTGTGTTTGCAAAACAGTACAAATTTCAAAACAACAAGCAACAACAACAAAACAAGTCCCCAACTTCTATATGAGCAAAGTAAATAGTTTTTGAACATTTCTAAGCAATATTTGATTTGAACTTAAAGAGAACATTAGAGGGACTATGGGTTAGTGTGACCTCAAGTGTTCTGTTTTGCTTTTACACTACTATTTTACAAAGGAGAAAAGCAAAGCAAACAAGCCTTGGATATTGCAACATATGTCCTTCAACAAAAGTAGCAGCCTACTTATAGAGCCATAAAAGTTACATAATCAGGTTCACTGCAGCTTTTTAATACTTGTCAGATAAAGTTGCATGTTGTTTAGTGTGTAAAGCATTTTACAGCTCATCAAATTGCATTCGGCTTCTGGTTAATTCCATTTTGATTTGTTGTTCCACCTTTACAGACCAAAAATATTGCTAAGGAGCAAATGGGAATTTGATGTAGACAAAACAGGCTGCATGTCAAGTACTATCTTACAGAAGTTATCTATTTTCTGTTTTTGTATGAGCTAAGGACAAGAAGATTAATTTCACAACAGATACATCTGTAGTGAAAAGATAAACTTTGCTAATATGCCATTGGAACCAACTGTTGTATAGTGTTACTTTTAAATTAAGCAGGAAAAAAATACCTGTAAATGTTAACTTACACAACAAAAGCTATTGAATAATCCTTTGATAAATTGATTTCTGGCATTGTTTAAATACCTGAAAGGTTTGAGTGCTGATGAGTCCTGAGATCACAACAAAGAGATAAAACTGCCAGGAGTTTAATGCCAAAGTAGCAATTTTGTCAGCAAACAGACAAAGAAAACATTCTCAAAAACATTCTGAAAAGTTAATCCCTGAACTTTTGACATGCAGATTAAACTCAAGAATCTTTCAGAAAAGCTTCCAGGGTATTTCAGCATGAAGAAGAATGCATAGTCATCCAATAATGATTATTTGGTAACACTTTACTGTAGAGTGCCGTTCATAAGGCTACATGACACCTATATAAACTCGTCATGACAACTGACATAATCTTACACAAATGTTTATAAATGCTTATTCCAAGAGGCCTCAACTGTCATAAAGGCTAGTTTAGCTAACATTTATAAACATTTACGTAAGGTTAGGTCAGTTGTCATGATAAGCTCATATAGCCTTATGAATAGAATCTGACAGTAAAGTGTTATTACCAATTATTTCCAAGTTATGATCATGTAACCCCCGTCAGATGGAAACCTTATATTTCCAAAACGATCATTTTTCAGAAGAAGGAGAAAAGAGTCTTAACTTTCCATGGAACAGAAGTTATTTTAAAAAGATTTCATTCCAAGTCTTTCTGGAGAATTACTATTGCTTGACTGAGGTTGAAATTTCAATACAAAGTTAAGTGCAGCTAGTGTTTTCAATTTATGTCAAAAAATGAACAATAATGAGGTTTTCTTCTGACAGCAATGTGTAATGCATTATTACATACACATTTAAATCAGGGAACAAGCTTTTTTTTAAACAAAAAGAAAATGCACAAAACATAAGCGACATGAATCATCAAGTGTTTGCCAAATTACCGAATGAAGACATCAAAACTGAGCTGATGACTTTAGTTGAATCATGGCTGCTGCAACGGCTCATTTTTTTAAAAAGCTCACAGCAATTAGCCGTTCTTTTCTCCAGGCCTCACAAAAAAAGAAACCCGAGGCTGAATAAAGCACTCCAGGTGAAGCAGCGTGGACAAAGCTACAGCACCAGCTTTCTCTTACAAGACCCAGCAACAGAGAGAGATCTGTTCAGCATAGCCTTGTCATTAAACAACAATAACCTCTTTATAATAAACACACAGTCATGCCAGCTGAGTCTCTGCTCATGCTTTTAACTGTGAGAGAAAAGCGTAAACAAGTGGAGGTTTTAAGGGAGAGTACATGGAGTCTTGGATGTGTGTGAATCAGATAAGAGAATGGGGAAGATAATTAAGCTCTGTGTCTCTGTATGTGTGTGTGTGTGTGTGTGTGTGTGTGTGTGTGTGTGTGTGTGTGTGTGTGTGTGTGTGTGTGTGTGTGTGTGTGTGTGTGTGTGTGTGAGTGAGAGAGTGAGTGAGTGAGTGAGCGCAAGTGAATGCAAAAAAAAGTCTGTGAAAAAGCATAGGATAAAAAGAGAGAGAGAGACAGAGTGAGAGAGAGTGAGAGAGAGAGAGAGAGAGAGAGAGAGAGAGAGAGATCAGATGCCTTCTCTTTCTGTCAACTGAAACATTGCCACTTCAATTCATGCTTTGCGCTGGTTCGTGTTGGTGCCACAAGGTCAAAGGTGCATGCAAGCACTACTTCTGGAACTGTGAAAATATCCCCCTGTCCAGGTGTTTTGATCAGTGTCAGTGTCTGTGCTTCTTTGTTACAGTCAGTGGCATAGCATCTTAGCAGATGAAGCATTGCCTCGTTTTCTTAAGATTATATGTGCACTGGCCAAGTTGACAAGCCACAGTTCAAGGACCAGTTCAGTTGACCAGTTTCTGGACATAGTAGGTGATGCTTCCTATCCAGAGAGAGTGAGGCTAATTATGCTGTCTTGGATACGGATGGCTGTGGCATCATCTGGCATCAAACCTGTGATTTCCCAATGGTATGGCCGAAGTTTAGACTCTTACACAACTCAGGATTTTAGCCCACATTCTGTACTGCTCGTCTAAACTCGCAGCACAGGCTACAAAAGAACAAGTTCAACTGACACTTTTGGGAAAAACTTATCTGGATCTCACTTTATTTGGATAGTCCACTATAGTCCCCTATAGATTGTCTACAGATGTTCAGGTTGTCAAACAGTCCGTTGACACTCTGATTCTAAACAGCACAATGCAAGTGAGGGCCTGCAGTTCTTTAGATGTTTGTCTAGGTTCTTTTGTGACCTCCTAGATAAGTCGTCTACATGTTAGGCCTGGCACTCCTGGGAAGGTTTACCACTGCTCCAAGTTTTCCCCCATTTGTGGATAATGGCTCTCACTGTGCTTCACATGAGTCCTAGAGCCACAGCAATGGTTTTGTAACCCTTTTGAGAGAAGTAGGTTTTAATGACTGTTTCATGTCTGTATGTGAATCTCTTTAGGAAGTGGCATCATGTGCTGCTTTTTGAGACATTATATTCTGCTTCAGACTGGCAGACAGGTTCTTTTTAAATGATATTTAGATTCAACAGGTCTGGCAGCAATCATGCCTCGGTGTGGCTAGTGAGACTGAACACAATAGTAGCTAAGGGGCCATTACTTTTTCACATAGGGCTAGGTAGGGCTGAACAGCACTTTTCCTTTAATAATGATGCCAACATTTACAAACAGCATTGTGTTTACTCAGATTATCGGGATATATTATTAAATGTATCTCGATCTGCAACTCTCAAGTGTGAGAAATATCCAAAACTAAAAGTTGATGGAAGTGATAGAAACGTAGTCCAGTTCATAGCACCAATTCTAGCCTTTTGGGGGGCTTAAGCATTTTTTTTGCACCCCTCCAAACTGATAACTCATGTCCTGTAAAATTACATGCTAATTATCAACAATGATCACCACCACAATGGCTGTCTAAATTATATGGATGTTCATTTGGGGTTCTAATGAGTTGCGGTTTAAATTACAAATAACCTTCTCAGATGTTTTGATCCAGGCATCTTCACAACATAATATTCCTCTTACTCAGCTAACTGTAAGCTTATTTCAAGCCAACCCTGGTAGCAGTGGTGACAGTGCTGCTTTTTTACAGTTAGAAATGCTTTACTTTCTACATATTCAGGTGGTATGACTTTTTCCTTCTTTGTGGCTTTAAGCAACTAAGCATAAACTCTTAAACAAAGCCTGTGGATACAAAGTTAAACAATCTGCTGTAAAGCTTTTCCAATCTCTCAACAGTTGCAACAGAGGATTGCTTTGTGGGCAGAGCATGGATATGTCAAATGATACTTTTGCAAGAAACTCATTTGATTGAAAGAGCACCTTCAGTTCCAATGTCAAGATTAAAATATAGTGCAAACCTGACATATCTAAACTGACATTCCATGTTCAAGCAAAAGAAGACCTGCCATGAATTACAATTGCATTTTAAACAGGTTCAAATCTGAAAAACAAGCACCTTGAAGTTGGATTCTTTCAGCGCTGTGCTTCAAAAGTATCTCAACATGTGCAACTAAACAATGATGCATCTTGAAGACCGGCAAAACTCATTTCTCTCAGCGTTCACCTTTCTCTAAGGCTTTACAAAAATCCAGATAATAAGACAAATCTTGATGTTGATGTACAAAGACATAGTACTCTATCACACATCAGAACGTGTCAAAGTCGTGACGTGTAGAGAAGAAAAATTCCCCATATGCTGGAGTTTGTTTAAAGATTTCTTCAAGCTTAAAAAGAGCTCTCGGTGACAGTAACTTAACCGAAAGCACCTGGTAAGGGCATCCACACTGGAGAAATAGCGCTCTAATTGGCGCGTGGTTGTATGGGGAATAATTGGGTTGATTTGAGGAGGTTGAGAGACGCAAGAAAAGAGACAGCAAACCTTCCTCAAGCTCTGTGGGGAATTAGCTATGAAGCGTTCATATTTATTCGTGCTCTGTGTGCACGGATAAACAGAGATTTTCAGTGTCTTACGTGTCAAGACGATGAAAGAGACACATGATTAATGTTCTCTGCTCCTTTTTCAAGCACTATTATAAACTCAACCTCCTTCCATACTTCCCTCAGCGGGCCAGGGAGAAGACAAGCTTTCTTAAAAGAAGAAATTAAAGTTAAACGCGTCAATCCTGCTGCCGAATGAAATGCCTCATATATTGACACAATGTGAGATGATTGTGAGGCCTTCATGGTGGAAAAATGTGCTCTGAATGAAGCAATTACTGGCATGCAGAAGAAAAGGAAATAATAATGTTAATTCAAAGAAACAGGGGAGGCAAATCAGAACTCTTTTTTACAACATGGGATGGTAGCCTTTAGCTTACCAGGGAGGATAAAGTGCAATAAGGACGTATTCTCATTTACGAGTGCGCCTGGGGGAGGAGAAGGTGGGGTAAAAGTGCTTGGACCCCTAAAGCAACACAGGTTAAAAGCTTTACTCAAGGGCACAATGGCAGCTCTAAGGAGGCAGACACTTTGCAAACTACACACCTTCAGAATATAGTCCATTTCCCCATTATACCCACAACCCTGTGGTTGCTGATCAGTGGTCTAAACTGCTGAAGTGACTGTCCACATATATGGACCACTCCTACTCTAAAATGCAGGGGTGAGGCTAAAATAACACTGTTTATGGACTAAACCTGTTTTATTAGTGTCATAACTGAACTAACAGAACTTTTGGAAATAAAGCTCTTAAGTATGCAAGTATTATTTTCACATGGAAATTTAGGGTTAAGGTTTGGGACACCCACCTCCCAGTAAAAAGGACCCTATAAATGATGATTTTGTGAATGATGAAATGATGACTTGATGCTTAATCAAACTCTCCTACCTTAGCTTTGATATGAGGCTGAAGTCAGATTCCTATTTATCCTCTTCTTGTTTGAATTTTCCAGGTCCACCTTTAAATGGTGCAACAGTTCCATTCTGGCACCTCAGGCACCTGCCTCATTTAAGGTAGAATGGGAAAATTCAAACAACAAAGGGACAAATAAGAAGCTGACTTCAGCTGTATAGTTTTAATGCAGGTAGTCTTTTTTGATAAGATGATTTAATTTAGTAGTGTGCTACAGTAGAACATTTTGACAAAGTAGCACAGCTCATCACAAGACATTTGCTACTGTGGGGGTAGGTCACAAAAAGGACTCTTTTACATAGAGATACTTTATCTGCATGTTGTGCAGATAGGGTGACCATCTACAATCAGATTTCCCTCTGCACTCTTATAAAAACCAAAATATGACCATACTTCAGACTACATGCATGTGTCATTCAATTTTGAAAGGGTAATACTAATCATGTGGAATTTGACTGGCTTACTGTCACTATGGTAAAGAACTACTAAAGAATTGTGGCACATATTTCTGCTTCTTTCTCTTTGTAATTATTGACTGTAAGTAAACAAAACAGTAGTCTATGTTGGGTTTAGTTTACATAAGTCTTATAATTTAACTGACAGTTATGTAATAATTGATGTCTGACAGCTCTTAGCAACTCAGCAACTGCCAACCATCCCACGACCCCCAAAACTATCTTGCATGGTTACAAAATGTGGTAGGGACATGTAACCCCTTCCCCCCAAATCTGCACCAGAGAGTGTAATGGAATAAGTTACAGAATACCTTGAAGAGGGTAATCAGCATTCAAACATCTCCATGTATTCCGAAGTATTCTGCTGAACTGCGTATGTATTGCACAACATACATCCTTTGAAGATAATCATCTAACATTTGAAATTTAGGTTGATGATTAAGACACAAGGACATCTGAAACTTCTGAAACACACTTCTGAAATGTGTAACTGGCTAAAGAATTTTTGGGCAAAAAAAGTCAGCTTAATCATCCTGCTCAGCACAACATCCAGCTGTGTGAACCAAATGTGCATGTCACAATTAAAGAGACGAAAATCATGGCTTTGTCATGGTGTTCTGTCCATATGCCACTTAAACTCTTAACAGCGAACAGACAAATACCATCTGTTCATGGATGAATTAGCATTGGGTTCCAGTCTAATTCCAGAGACTTAACTCAAATATGTGAAAAGCAGTTACATCATCAAATACATACAATGGAAGCAACACTTACATCCTTCCCTCACCGTACACACAAATATATCAACTGCCAATATAGGATCATAAAGTAGTTGTTTTTCAGCCCAAGAAACAGTCCACATCAGAGGAGTGCATCAGAGGAGAAGAAATCCATAACTAAAATGTTTTATGTTGCTCGGGCCCATCGCTGGCGGCATTAAAAGCACAGAGCTAGTAGTGTCAACGCATTCGCTGCAGCTATGCGCAGGACTTTATTGTTGGAGCAGATCTAAATCATGTTGTGCCAACATTTCACATTGTTGCATAGCAACGGCAGGGTGAAATAACCCTAACGCAGTGGAAGCAGGGCGACGATTCACTGTTCGTTTTCTGTGTTCTGGATAAAACGCCCATGACATCCCCCAAGAGGGAAGAAGAAGGTAAAATCATGAGTAATGATCTCGCAGCAAACAAAGACAGCTTTATAGCAAGAGCCAGATGGAAAATTCAATTTAGGTGAGATAAATAAATAACAGAATGCAATGATGTAAAATTGCATATAAAGTGTGTGCACCTGGTAGTGAAAAGAACAGTCATTTGGGTGGAAAACCAATCGCAGCCAATATGAAAATGCACATTTTCTACACGTTCTGTATGTATGGAGCTGAAACAAAGATAGCGAAGAGAGGAAATATCAATCCCCACACTCATCTAAGCCTCCATAACAATTTCAGTGCTTCATGAGCATATTCCCACGCGCAAGAGAAACATCAGAGAAGCCTGTGCTCCACAAAAATGTCAAAGACAATGAACATGTGAATCAAACAGAATGGACACTATTGCCATATACAATGAATGCATGTACCACAAATGCAAGGTCAGATGTTTTACTCCAAACAAGCAGCTGGCAAGTGTATTATGTTAATTTTGGACAATTTGTGCTGTTTTAGGATGTAAATAACACAGTAAATATAACAAATTAGTGCACTCACACTATATCTGAGTGTTGCTGCTACAACTACACTAAAAAGTCATGGTATAACTATGATACTTATGCACGACTTGTGTTAAATAGTTGGTTGCCTCTTATATTCAATGTAGCACATTATTTGACATTTAAATAAACAACTTGCTCATTTACAAATTTAAAATGGCACATTAAAAAGAAAATGATTTTGTATTTACTGCGGTACTGCCTAAAAGAAACTACTAATAATGTGCTACTCCAAATTGTGGACAATTGGTTTGAGTTGCCTGTCAGAAAGTTTACCTAACACCACACCTCACCCAATTAGAAAACAAACCTAATTGTATATCATATAACATACTTATTCATTCATGTAGTTGATGTACAAACTTCAGTTCCAGAAAAGTTAAGACAGTATGCAAAACAGAAAGCAGGTGTCACGATTGGCTCCTCCCACTCCTCCATGTGCTTTTTCTGTTCACTTTCTGATTGTCCACGTGCTCTTTGTTTTGATCTCCCATGTGCATTTGTTTTTCTGTCTAGTCCGGCCCCTTGTTTCGTGACTCCGCCCTGATTGTTTCCACCTGTCCCTCATCATCCCTGGTGTATTTAAGCCCTGTGTTTGCCCCTCGTCTTTGCTGGTCTTTGTTGTTTGGATGTTTGTAGTGCTTGATTCTAGTTTGAGGTTGTGTGTTTCTGTTTGTCATGTCTGATCTGCATTCTCTCCGTGTTGGCTGTTTGAACCTGGACCGTTTCGACTATGACCCTGGATTTGCCCTCAATAAAAGTCGCTTATCTCAGCGTAGGCGTCCACCTCCTCGCTCCCCCGTGTTACAGCAGGGATTAGTTAATTCTGCTTGATCTGTTTTAACCACTTTTCATATCAACCATTAAATGTAATTTCCACCTGTTTTGGAAGTGCCTCAGTTTTTTTCAAGATGTGTTTTTTTTTCTTTAATAACACTGATGGAATACATTTGGATGGAAATGCGTATGATTTACAAAAATATACACACTATATGGATTTTTTTTTCGTAGATGAGAGTAAGTTAACATTTATAAAAGTCTTTATTGTCTTTAAATGCTTTTTTTAACATGGCATTTTTTTGATATGCAGTTCTGCAGTCCATTTTATCTCAGCCTAGCTGTCTTTGTTGAGAGGTCTGAACACAGCTGGGGGTTCTCAGCCCTTCCCCTTCACTCATAATTGCTCACTAGCAGCTCAACTCAGAAGTCTTTCCTTCTGTAAATATACACTGACTCAAAATTTAATGCATGAAACACTTTCTAAAAACTGTAAACACCGCAGCATGTAATAATCACTTTGGGACCAAATGTGGCTTGCCGTTATATTGAAATAAGCATGAACATCTCTGAAAAAGATGACCTCTAGAAGGCGGCATATGCTTCTCCAAAATGTGCATATGTCTTTCAGACTTAATGCTGCCTTCACAGATGGGCAAGATATAGATGATATTGACCCATATCTTTATAAACCCGGCTTTCAAACTTTACACTGGTAACAGCCTGGATTATCCTTTTCTTCTTTGACTCATCAAAGAAAATACACATCAGAGAAGATGGTATCATTTCTGACTGTTGTTAACAAACTTTTTGCTGTGCATTGCACAATCTTAACTTGCATTTGAGGATGTAGTAACAAATGTTTTGTCAAAGTGTTCCTGAGCCCGTGTGGTGATATTAATCACAGAAACATGTCAGGTTTTAATGCAGTGTTGACTAAGGAATTGACTGTAGAGAAATTGGAATCAGCCAGTAAAATTCATTAATGATGTATCCTTAATTAGCTTACCACTGATCATTTATCCATGACCAGACATCATGCATTTTAGGCCCTCTTTCCAGGCAGAAGAACTACATTAAACTATCAACAATGATTCTCCATCGTTCAAACTTTTTAGAGATGGGCTAGACTTAATCTTTGTCTATAAAACCCATCCATTCCCATTAAGCGCTGAAAACAGAACAGAAACAAAATAATAAGCTGTTTAACATATGCTATATGCACATAACTTCTTTAGGCACAGTGATTCATGCTTGACTATATTTTCTTCGCATTTTATATACATAAGCTTTTACTGATGTAGTCTACATTGTGGTAATCCCAACCATGACTGTTTAGAGGTTCTTTTATACAAATGTTCTATAGAGCCACATATCCTACACTCCTCCAAGAAGTTAAATTGAGTTCAAATCAATTCATTTCATTTGTATAGAGCTTTTCACAACAGACACTGTCACAATGCAGCTTTACAAAAATGAAGGTTCAGACTGCTAATGAGCAAGCTGAGGGCAACAAAGACAAGAAACACTGACAAAGATCATCAGAAAGAAAGTTCCCATAGTCATATCACAGTTCAGAGGTCACCAATACTCCCCCAGGAGATTGCCTTCCTGCAAGCTTTACCTTTAATCTGAATTTCAAACACATCCTCCAGCTAATCAATGACTTCTGAAGGCAATAATTAGATGGATCAGGTCTGTTATGGTTGGAGCTAATGTCTGCAGGTAGGTAGATGTCCAGAAGCAGGCTTGGTGACCATTGCCACAGCTTATGCGGCTGGCTAAAACAATACAGTTGTTAGTAATGGAATGATAATCATGTAAAACATATGTAGATTTTCAGAATCAAATGGATTAATTGAGATACTAATGAGCTAAACATATACAAAATCATCTTTTGGGAGGTGGCTGTCCCAAACCCTGCTCTGTAAATTGACATTTGTGAAAATAATAAATTAATATTAAATAAAAAAGCTTTATTCTAAAGGTACTTATCCATTTCACTATTTCATAAAAATTCTCTGCAATTAAATACTTTTTTGTACTCTTTATAAGTATATAAATACTTTTTTTGTTTTAATTAATAATATATACAACTGTTCAGAGCTGTGCTTGCCAATCACATAATTTTGAGTTCTGCTCAAAATTAGGTAAAATTTTCACTACAAAAACAGCAAGTACTGAAACATTTGGTGCAGTTTTAGATGTGTTATTGTTATATTGGTAGTAACAAAAGGAATGTTCAATTCTTTATTTTAAAAAAATAATAATAACGTAAAGATATAAGGTATTCCAAGCGAAGAGATTTTAATTTCGAGCCTAAGTCAAAATGTGAATTAAATTAGCAACCCTGACTTCCATCCAAAGTTTGGAAGATTGACCCATAAAATGCAGTGACTGTAAGACAGGTTAAAAGTTTTAAGGTGGATCATTAATTCATTTCACATAGCTATAACAACTAAACTAGACAAGGTTTCAAAGAATTATTGTACACTTTTACAATCATTTTAGACACTCTTATCTAGAGCCATTCACAACAGTAAGTTCAGACAACACTGACTTTTGGGGGTTTTTTCTCTCTTTTTGGCAAATCAATAGTGGGTTATAAGAGGAGGAACCAATCCCCAGTCTGTTGTGCGTGAGCCTGCGGTCTTAACCACTATGCTATTCAGGTGTGTCAGTACCATAGTATCTGGGCATGCAGGATATGCACCTGCATACATGCTTACATGTCCTGCTCTGCCTGTGAATCACCTCTGCATTTTATCACTGCTTAATTGCTTATGCTTCCTAGTTGAAGCCTCACCTCATTTTTGCGAGGTTTTTGCATGCCACAGTACAGTGACCTCCAGCATTGCTGTGTTTCTCAGAGCCACTCAGCATTGCTGTTACTGCAAACCTTCAGTGAAAGTTCTGCCAGGAAGACTCTAATGCCACGTCACTCATTCATTACTTCTGACCAATCACAGGCCTACACCTGTCTTTAAAATGATTTGACTTACCTACATAGTGTGCTGCTTTCAGGTGCCTACATTTTAACGTTCCCCTCCTTCCTCACCGCCACCACCAGTTGGATCCCGGTCTGGTTGTCCAGGGGGCAGACTCTGTCTGTGCCGTCTCTTTCTGGCAGGATCAGAGAGGGTCTCGATGCTCCAAGACCTGGACCAAGAACAGGGCCAATGCCAAAGACTCTTTAATTTCTACATAATTATTACCTTTTAACTTGTAAAATTCAATTGAGGTTCTTGACTCCTGAGTCTTTCTGGTAGAATTAAATTAAACCTAGAATTGAGCCACAAACAGTCATAGTAGGTGGCATGTGGCTTGAAATTTACACAAAGAAAGGCTACAGCCTTTTAACCATCTGTTACCTCAGCTAATTTTACTAGCCCAGTCACAGTGTTACTTTTCACCTCATACTTGAAGCTTGAAAACAGTGTGATTGATACCAAACGTGATAAATTCACTAAATTATGCTGACCTTTTTTTTCATTACATCTATACAAACAGAGTGCAAAATGGGATTCTGCTTGGTGTTTTACAGGGCTTCTCATTCATCATGCTCGAGTTCTCAAATCACTTTGTAGGAACTGATCCAGTCCACCATTACTTTGATGGACAGAAACTTGGTGCTGCAATTTCATAAAAACAGAAGTTTGCACCCTGTAGACAATGTGTACTTCTATTCACTTGGAAAATAAAAAAGACATATCTAAACTTTTCCTCACAGCTGTAGTGGCTAAATGGAGGCACACGCCTTGAACATGTGCTAAAAGATTGTTTACCCACAGAGTAAAATTAGAGAATTCATAGTTTGTATGTTATGCCAGAAACCTGCAACACAGTCCATGTTATTGTTTCAGAATTTCTAGTTTTTAGCTGGAGAAGAATTATACCCCTTGGTGGGAAAGAACATCATGTATTAAACTGCTATGTCTACATCACTGAGCTTTCATTTTTAGTTTTTCTCTTATGTTTGACTGTAGTAAGTCAATCAAGAGGAATCAGACTCAACACATTCTCCTCCGGGCGGCTCTAGACAGTGCAGCTATAATGTGAAGGACATGTAAAGTAGGACAAGTTTACACAGGTGGAGTTGTAGAGGCACTCAATTCATTCAGAGTAAAGATTCCAGACATAAACCCCATGTGAAAATGTAATTAAATACATAGCAGAACAAGATAAAAGAACATGTTAGGTGAAAATGAGAAACCTGAAGCTAGTTGTCCATGAAAGGGACCAAGACGTGAATTAATTTGTCAAATACTTTATTCTCCCTCTGTTTGTAGAACTAATAGTAGTGTTGCACTGAAACCTGTTCCCTTCTCCACTCTACCACACCCTGTCTGGCACTTCCTGGTGGTGCTGGGTCATCTGCAGTGGAACTCTGGGAATTGTAGTTCCCAGCAGCAGATGGTGAGGGAGTGTGGACCGGAGCGCATATGCTCGAGAGGGACACGGGGTCAGCAGGCGCAGAAGCAGAATTTGTTAGCGCACTAGATGGTTCAGCTATAATAGAGGTGTAGGTCAGATTGCACCATATTTCAGAGGTAATTTTTTATACGTGATGCTGCTGTCATGTATTTGACCTGATCAGATGTTAAAGGGAAGGTTGATGGGAGGACTCAAGTACATTTATGGGTTCATGCACACCGTTATAGCTCACGCTGTTGTTGACACATGTACTCAGTGCTTTCAGTTAATGGTACCCTCAGCAGCGTGAAAGGGTGGCCAGAGTAAGAAAAAATAGGCTAATGCTCAATAACCAATAAATAAGTTCATACATTTCTTAGAAAATTTACTTTATAACATTGATTGTGAGTTAAATAAGTACTATGAAATGTTGAGCATGTAATATCACTATGTTGAGATTTAAGATACAGTACCATTCTGAAGTTGTACTTGTCTATAAAAAGTCTGGAATCAATGTTTACTTTCTAATTTGTTTGCTGATTAATACAAAAAATTAGTCCTGTGCAACTTCTCAGATTTCTAATAATTACTAAGAATCTACGACACTGGAAGTGAAAAAAAGAATGAAAAGAATGAAAGAAATATTTTATCTGTCAGTGTTCACCACAGATGTAAAACACTTTTTTCAATAGTGCATGTAATAGAAAGAGTGTACAATTTTAATGTTTCCACTGTAATTAAATGTTAATTTAGTTATTTTTTAAGTAGATGTAGATTAAATACTTAAGTAGATGCAATTATGTAAGTTGTAATTTGTAGACACAGTTTATTACACTTATACACTATAAATGTATTACTGGGTGTGTTGATATTCTATACATTCAACAAATAAAACAAGTATAAGTGTACTTTTACAAAATAATATTAAGTATACAATTTAGGCCTGGGCAAAAAGACAATGTAATTGGTTGGATATCATTGATGATGGACAAGCAACCCAGTGGTGATGTGTAAAAGGTGCTAATCACCATTTTGGTAAAATAAATGAGAGAGAATTAAAGAGGACTAATTTACCATTAAGCAGCTTGATGAAACACTGCAAAACTGGGGATCATGCTTAATAAGTGTGCAGGCTTAGGCACCAGTAGTTATTTTCACAGAGAGAGAGAGAAAGAATGAGAGATGGGGGGCTTGTTAAGAAGCTGCCTGCTATGCACTGTAATGCCAGCATTACTGCACAGATTCTCCTTAAAGTACTTTACATGAATAGAATCAAAAATGAATGCTAATGTGCTTTCTAACTTCAGCTCTCCTCAAAGTGAATCGCTACAGTAAAAACAGCAGCTAAGTTAACCCTAACCTGAAGGGAAAGTTCATCTGATCCTCATCTACAGCCGGTGCGTAGCATTTTCTGTACAGATTAAGTGTCCTAGTGGTTAATGGATGTATGAAAACATCACTGTAATGACACATTGTTTTTATGTGGACGAGGCTTTGGAAAATCACTTGCAGCCTGAAGTTTCTCCAACAGGGAGCTCTAATTAGCATGCAAGTCAGTGCGAATCTATGGCAGGAGAAGCTCATGATTGCACATGTTTTCAGTATACATGTTTTCAATACTCATATTGACTGTAGTCCATGCAGCACCGCTGTGTACGATCCACTCATACCAGTGCAAGACTCAATAACATGCAATCACCATGTCAGTGTCGCTGCAGAGCTGAGAATGATCTACCACCCAAAAAAATACCTGCTCTGTGGTGGTGCTGTTGGGTCCTGACCACTGAAGAAAGAGGTGAAAGAGGGCTGATTGGTGTATGTAAAATGGCAAAAATTTTATTACAAGCAATTCCAAACTTTTGAATGAATGTCCATTCTTTATCATTTTATTAGTTTGATTGTATAGTTGTTTGTTTGTTTTTTCTTTCTTTCATTCCTTCCTTACTAAGAGCAACTTCCCTCAAGTCAGTTGTGTGTACATGTAAAAACAGCTTCTCCTGCTTTTGCACTGCTTTAATTAAACTTCTGAAAAAAGACCTTTTGAGCCACAGCAAGCATTTATCAAACAAATGGGATCACAGCAGGGCTCGGCCTCTTTGAAGAAGCACGGCAGAAAGAAGGTGGAATTAAAAAGCAAGAGCGAGCGAGTTGTCCATGCTTTGTTTAGCGGCGGCTGACTGATAGTTGTAAAGTGCCAGAAGGGGAGAGGTGGCTGAGGTTTGTCAGTGTGGCTGGTGCACACTCACTCCCAGCAAATAAACACTTTCAGCATGGCAGGCACCTGAAACCGACACTAATGAGTGCAGCATTCCAACATGGGATGGCAACAGTGAGTCTAGGACAAAATCAGAAACAATTTAGATGGAGGCAAATCCACATGGACAGAAGTGTAATTAAAAAGACCTTAAAAAAGCTTGCTCGAGAGCAGAGTAATTGACTACACATGAGCTTTCCTTTGAGTAATCCTTTATGTACAGTAATCTAATGAAGTCTGATGAAAGTCTGGTGCTTTTTAATGTTGACTGTGAATTATGTAGGCTTGGGTTATTGTCTCAGTAGGCTTATAACAGCTCCTTTAAAACACACTCACCCTTCCTCACAAATGCAAAATGACAATGATAACTCTAAAATCTATGGCTATGCCTGGATGTTTTTCAGTGAGCAGACTAGGGTCCATATAGGTTTATTGTAGTTATTATGGAGCCTCAACCACTAAATACAACAGCGATTTTTTTTCTTCAGTATTTAGAGGCCTTCATTGCAGCTTCCATTCCTTTTAGGAGACTTGTTTTCAGTTTTTCAAAGAAACCTGCAGGGATAGTTCTCCATACCTCCAAAGTTTAGTCTTAGAGATGCATGTTCTGCTTCTCATGATCCAAGAAATCCCAAACATGTTCAGTGATTCGAGGACTGGACTCTGGGGTGGACAGTCCATTGTTCTGAGAACACCAGGAGACTCATAGTGTTGAGCTGTCTTCTCACAGTGGAAGGATGGACAGAAACACCTATGGATGTTTTCAGACCTGAAGGAAGAACAGAGCTCAATTTTCTCCTCTCTCTCAAAGATTAAAGCTTTAAAGTACTGTTTACCTGACAGTGGCAGTTTTGGTGTTCTACCAGGTGTTGCATGGTTGTTACGCATCCCATTTCCTTTATAACATTTTAAAAATTGTGTTTACTCTGAACACTCATTTAAAAAATGTGTTTGAACAGGAAAATTTGCTTTCTTTCATTTTTTGTAAATGACTCTGCTCTTATTGGCAGCATCATTCAGAAATCAGTCCAGGCTGAAATACTCCTTATAACATCAACATGAATGGGTGGGACTAAACTGTTGAAGTTTGAATAGGTGGATAGATGTAAATGCACTGGATTTTGTGATGTCACAAAAGCAATGAATTCAAAATGGACTGTTTTTGCATCTTTACTTTCCTATATAGACAGTGTGAACTTGAAAATGAACAGTATTTTGAGATTTTAACAATATTTCCAAACTATCTGTTGTCCAAATCAACCTCTTATTCCCAAAATGTGGTCCAATATAAGATTACAGTCCATAATTTTGTGTATGCACTGACACATACATAGCCATTAGTGGAGGGTTTTTGAATTCTTTTTCAGTTCATTCTGATGAATAGATGGACAGTGTAGTGGATAACACTGCTCCTTCATATGTAGAAACCCAGTAGTTGATTGCCTGTGCAGGCAGGAGCATTAGTGCATATCAGAGTCCTTGGACAAGACTGTTAACATCACAATCAATCTACTATTGTGAATGACCCTGAATAGGATAATCTACTAAATAATGTAAAGTACTTATGTAAAATGTGATCAATGTTTACAATAATTTCCACATATAATATAGTTGTCTCATGGTAATGTCAATTTGATTTAATCACATAAAAATTGATAAGCATGGTTCCAGGCCAAAACAAATGGAAAACACCTCTAAATCTGTTGCCAGAGGAATTGTAATGTTCTTGTTCCCATCAGAAACAGATACATTGCAACAGGTAAATACAGTATGTGGAATCTGAGCTTTCCATGTGCTCTATCACTATGTAAAAGATGCCTAAGGCTTCCTTACTTCCTTATTTATTTGATTTGTTTAAAAATACTAAAAACAATAGATGACAGTATAACATTCTTGTTCAAAATGGTTCATTCAGTGATAAACCGATCACAAATTTCAGAATATTTGGCTTTGCTAGATGTTGTTCTTCACATATCAGATAATAATGCTTGGCGTTACTAACAGAAAAGACTAGTTAAAATGGCAGAAATCGACAATTTTTGTACCAGCTTTGAAGAGCTAATTAAGTTCTTAAAAAAACATTTATTTTCATACCTGGATTATAGTGTAAACAAAATCAAAAAAATATAATTGACAGGTTGTACAATTCATGTAGGGCTGACTATTCAATAAGATTAAGTTGCAGTTTAGTACATTCATGAAAAAAAAAATCTCACTGCTGTCTTTAATTTTTATTATTGTTGTTTTCATTACTTCATCCTCTTCTTATTATTACTGTAATGCTCTTTTGCTTAAATTCCATTTATATAATGTCCATTTATATAAGGTGATTCTACAGGATAATGAAAAGCTTCAATGACAGAGAATCAATGTTATTCTCATAAGAAATTGCATTAAAATGCTAAACTGGGGCTTCTGGCCAATCCGGTAACCCTGAACAGTATTATTGCTGACTCTGAACAGCAGTGTGCGGGGCACAACACAGAGCCAATGGCATCTTTTTAACCATCACGTTAAATATGAAAACTTTTTGGCCAGTTCTTGACAGGGTAGGGGGGATGATGGTTATTCAGTCACTCAAAACAGCTCTCTACCATTGAGCAGAATGATTTGGGGAAATATCTAATTGCCATTTTTCAGAGTAATACTGCTTCTTCTTCTTCATTCGGCTGCTCCCTTTAGGGGTCACCAAAAGGGATCATCTGCCTCCATCTTGCCCTATCCACTGCCTCCTCTACTTTTACACCAACCATCTCCATGTCCACCTTCACTACATCCATAAACCTTCTCTGAGGTCTACCTCTTCTCCTTCTACCCAGCAGCTCCATCTCCAACATTCTTTGACCAATATATCCACTATTCCTCCTCAACCTGGCATCGCTGGCTTTATCTCCAAACTGCTCTACCTTCACTGTTCCTCTGATCTGCTCATTTCTAATCTTGTCCATCCTTGTCACTCCCAACGAAAATCTCAGCATCTTCATCTCCGCCACCTCCAGCTCAGCCTCCTGTCTTTTAGACAGAGCCACAGTCTCCAAACCACACACCATAGCAGGATGCACTACTGTCTTGTAAACCTTCCCTTTCACTCTTGCTGCTATCCTTCTGTCACACATCAGCCCTGACATCCATCTCCACCCACTCCATCCTGCCTGCACCCTCTTCTTCACCTCTTTTCTGCACTGTCCATTACTCTTGAAGGTTGACCCAAGATATTTGAAGCCATCCACCTTTACGACCTCTACTCCTTGCATCTTCACCTTTCCACCTGCCTCCCTCTCAGTCACACACATGTATTCCGTCTTGTCTCTACTGTCCTTCATTCCTCTCCTCTCCAGTGCAAACCTCCACCTCTCCAGATTCTCTTCCACCTACTCTCTACTCTCACCACAAATTACAATGTCATCTGCAAATCCATGGAGCCTCCTGCCTGACCTCATCTGTCAACCTTTCCATCACCATTGCAAACAAAAAGGGGCTCAAAGCTGATCCCTGATGTAACCCTACCTTCACCTTGAAACCATTTGTCAGTCCAACTGCACACCTCACCACTGTCTCACTATCCTCATACATGTCCTGCACCACCCTAACATACTTTCAGCTACACCTGACTTCCTCATACAGTACCACAGTTCCTCTCTTGGCACCCTATCATATGCCTTCTCTAGATCCACAAAGACACAATGTAGCTCCTTCTGACCTTCTCTGTACTTCTCTACCAACACTCTCAACGCAAAAATTGCATCTGTGGAACTCTTTCTGGGCATGAAACCAAACTGCTGCTCACTGATCTTAACCTCTCACCTTAGCCTTGCTTCAACAACTCTTTCCCATACCTTCATGGTGTGGCTCATCAACTTTATACCTCTGTAGTTACTGCAGCTCTGCACATCACCCTTGTTCTTAAAAATGGGGACCAGTACACTGCTTCTCCACTCATCAGGCATCCTCTCACTCTCCAGGATTTTGCTAAACAACCTGGTTAAAAAGCCCACTGCCTTCTCTCCTAAACATCTCCATACCTCCACAGGTATGTCATCTGGACCAACTGCCTTTCCATTCTTCATCCTTTTTAAAGCTGCCCTCACTTCCACCTTACCAATTCTCTGCACTTCCTGATCCACTATCTCTCCCCCCGTTGTCCTCCTCTCTCTCTCGTTTTCCTTATTCATTAGTTCTTCAAAGTACTCCTTCCATCTACTCAACACTCTCTGTTCACTCACTAGTACATTTCCCTCTCTATCCTTTATCAGCCTAACCTGCTGTACATCATTTCCAGCTCCATCTCTCTGTTTAGCCAAATGATACAAGTCCTTTCCTCCTTCTTTACTGTCCAGCCTCTCATACAGCTCATCATAGGCCTGAGCCTTTGCCTTTGCCACCATTCTTTTCGCTATGTGACTAGCCTCACGGTACTCCTGCCTACTTCATTCATCTCTCTGGTTATACCACTTTTTCTTAGCTGCCTTCTTCTTCTGAATACTCTCCTGGACTTCCTCATTCCACCACCAACTTTCCTTGTCTTCTTTCCTCTGACCAGACGAAACACCCAACACATTTTTGCCAGTTTCTCTCACCACCTTAGCTGTAGTTTCCCAGTCCTCAGGTAGCTCCTCACTGCCCCCAGGGGCCTGTTGCAATTTTTCCCTGAACTGCCTGCAACCATCCTCCTCCTTCAGCTTCCACCATCTAATCTTTGGCTCTGTCTTCACTCTCTTCCTCTTCTTGGTTTCTAATCTCATTCTACAGACAACCACCCTATGCTGCCTTGCTACACTTTCCCCTGGCACCACTTTACAATCTCCAATCTCCTTTAGGTGGCATCTCCTGCTAAGGATATAATCCACCTGTGGGCACCTCCCTCCACTCTTGTATGTCACCCTGTGTTCTTCCCTCTTCTGAAAATATGTGTTCACCACAGCCATTTCCATTCTCTTTGCAAAATCTACAACCATCTGACCTTCTGCATTTCTATCTTTCACACCATACATACCCAGCACCTCTTCATCCCCTCTGTTCCCTTCACCAACATGTCCATTGAAGTCTGCACCAATCACTAATCTCTCCTCTCTAGGGACACCATCTACCACTTCATCCATCTTACTCCAAAATTCCTCTTTCTCCTCTAACTGACAACCAACCTGTCGTGCATATCAACTGACCACATTCAAAATTACACCATCAACCTCCAACTTCAGGCTCATGATCCTGTCTGACACTCTCTTTACATCCAGAACACTTTTCCCAAGCTGTCCCTTTAGGATTTTCCCTACTCCATTTCTCTTCCTCTCTACACCATGATAGAACAGTTTGAATCCACCTCCAACCACCTCCCAGCAGCTCCATCTCCAACATTCTTTGACCAATATATCCACTATTCCTCCTCAACCTGGCATCGCTGGCTTTATCTCCAAACTGCTCTACCTTCACTGTTCCTCTGATCTGCTCATTTCTAATCTTGTCCATCCTTGTCACTCCCAACGAAAATCTCAGCATCTTCATCTCCGCCACCTCCAGCTCAGCCTCCTGTCTTTTAGACAGAGCCACAGTCTCCAAACCACACACCATAGCAGGATGCACTACTGTCTTGTAAACCTTCCCTTTCACTCTTGCTGCTATCCTTCTGTCACACATCAGCCCTGACATCCATCTCCACCCACTCCATCCTGCCTGCACCCTCTTCTTCACCTCTTTTCTGCACTGTCCATTACTCTTGAAGGTTGACCCAAGATATTTGAAGCCATCCACCTTTACGACCTCTACTCCTTGCATCTTCACCTTTCCACCTGCCTCCCTCTCAGTCACACACATGTATTCCGTCTTGTCTCTACTGTCCTTCATTCCTCTCCTCTCCAGTGCAAACCTCCACCTCTCCAGATTCTCTTCCACCTACTCTCTACTCTCACCACAAATTACAATGTCATCTGCAAATCCATGGAGCCTCCTGCCTGACCTCATCTGTCAACCTTTCCATCACCATTGCAAACAAAAAGGGGCTCAAAGCTGATCCCTGATGTAACCCTACCTTCACCTTGAAACCATTTGTCAGTCCAACTGCACACCTCACCACTGTCTCACTATCCTCATACATGTCCTGCACCACCCTAACATACTTTCAGCTACACCTGACTTCCTCATACAGTACCACAGTTCCTCTCTTGGCACCCTATCATATGCCTTCTCTAGATCCACAAAGACACAATGTAGCTCCTTCTGACCTTCTCTGTACTTCTCTACCAACACTCTCAACGCAAAAATTGCATCTGTGGTACTCTTTCTGGGCATGAAACCAAACTGCTGCTCACTGATCTTAACCTCTCACCTTAGCCTTGCTTCAACAACTCTTTCCCATACCTTCATGGTGTGGCTCATCAACTTTATACCTCTGTAGTTACTGCAGCTCTGCACATCACCCTTGTTCTTAAAAATGGGGACCAGTACACTGCTTCTCCACTCATCAGGCATCCTCTCACTCTCCAGGATTTTGCTAAACAACCTGGTTAAAAAGTCCACTGCCTTCTCTCCTAAACATCTCCATACCTCCACAGGTATGTCATCTGGACCAACTGCCTTTCCATTCTTCATTCTTTTTAAAGCTGCCCTCACTTCCACCTTACCAATTCTCTGCACTTCCTGATCCACTATCTCTCCCCCCGTTGTCCTCCTCTCTCTCTCGTTTTCCTTATTCATTAGTTCTTCAAAGTACTCCTTCCATCTACTCAACACTCTCTGTTCACTCACTAGTACATTTCCCTCTCTATCCTTTATCAGCCTAACCTGCTGTACATCATTTCCAGCTCCATCTCTCTGTTTAGCCAAATGATACAAGTCCTTTCCTCCTTCTTTACTGTCCAGCCTCTCATACAGCTCATCATAGGCCTGAGCCTTTGCCTTTGCCACCATTCTTTTCGCTATGTGACTAGCCTCACGGTGCTCCTGCCTACTTCATTCATCTCTCTGGTTATACCACTTTTTCTTAGCTGCCTTCTTCTTCTGAATACTCTCCTGGACTTCCTCATTCCACCACCAACTTTCCTTGTCTTCTTTCCTCTGACCAGACGAAACACCCAACACATTTTTGCCAGTTTCTCTCACCACCTTAGCTGTAGTTTCCCAGTCCTCAGGTAGCTCCTCACTGCCCCCAGGGGCCTGTTGCAATTTTTCCCTGAACTGCCTGCAACCATCCTCCTCCTTCAGCTTCCACCATCTAATCTTTGGCTCTGTCTTCACTCTCTTCCTCTTCTTGGTTTCTAATCTCATTCTACAGACAACCACCCTATGCTGCCTTGCTACACTTTCCCCTGGCACCACTTTACAATCTCCAATCTCCTTTAGGTGGCATCTCCTGCTAAGGATATAATCCACCTGTGGGCACCTCCCTCCACTCTTGTATGTCACCCTGTGTTCTTCCCTCTTCTGAAAATATGTGTTCACCACAGCCATTTCCATTCTCTTTGCAAAATCTACAACCATCTGACCTTCTGCATTTCTATCTTTCACACCATACATACCCAGCACCTCTTCATCCCCTCTGTTCCCTTCACCAACATGTCCATTGAAGTCTGCACCAATCACTAATCTCTCCTCTCTAGGGACACCATCTACCACTTCATCCATCTTACTCCAAAATTCCTCTTTCTCCTCTAACTGACAACCAACCTGTCGTGCATATCAACTGACCACATTCAAAATTACACCATCAACCTCCAACTTCAGGCTCATGATCCTGTCTGACACTCTCTTTACATCCAGAACACTTTTCCCAAGCTGTCCCTTTAGGATTTTCCCTACTCCATTTCTCTTCCTCTCTACACCATGATAGAACAGTTTGAATCCACCTCCAATGTTCCTGGCCTTGCTTCCTTTCCATCTGGTCTCCTGGACACACAGAATATCTACCTTCCTTCTCTCCATCATGTCTGCAAGCTCTCTGCCTTTACCAGTCATTGTCCCTATGTTCAGAGTCCCTATACTAACCTCCACACTCCTGCCTTTCCTTCTCTCTCGCTGCCTTCTAACCCGCCTTCCTCCTCTCCTTTTTGATGGTCTTCGACCTACAGTAGTCCAATTTCCACCGGCACCCTGCTGGTCAACAGCACCAGGCCTCGACCGATCCGGTATGGCAATCATATTTGTGATGATAGTTTTGGCACAAGTTTTACGCCAGATGCCCTTCCTTTTTTTTTTTTTTTGGTCAATAACACCAGAATGACTTGAGACTTGACCCCTGAATGTAGTGTGCCAGACGTGGTTGTGATGTCATAAGACATGGAGGTTATCTACAGGCAGTTCACAAGCTCTGTGTTATTAGGTTCAATTTCCACATTTAAAACTGGTAAATTGCACAATCTCAAATTGCAATTAAAAAGATGAATCTTTTCATCGACTGGCGACCTGTCCAGGGTGTATCCTGCCTTCCGTCCGAAGACTGCTGGGATAGGCTCCAGCACCCCCCCGCGACCGTGACGGAGAAGCGGCTTAGAAAATGGATGGATGGAAGATGAATCTTTCAGCCCTACTTTATCGAAGCAGCCATGTCTGCATGATTTTCTTACAGCTCTGGTCACTCTGTTCACTGTGTTCACTCTTATAAAGGCAAATGAGAAAATGCTAGCTAGCTAGATTAATCCATTTTATTGCTAGTTAGCTAGCAATTGTAGAAAGCAGTAGGAAACATATTTGGACTGAACATGAAGTTTAAACTGATACTGTTGTCACTGATGCCTCAAATTGAGTCCGGTGTGCAGAGCTAGTAGCTGTGTGCTACTGGCAAGAAGCTAATATGTAATATTAATATATGAAGATGAATATAAAGTGTGCTTGAGTTCATATACGTGGTATAGTAGTTAAAGTTTTTTCTCTTTCAAATATTTTTGCTAAAATTTACCAACATTATTTGTTGCCGCCCTAGATTATTGTTAACCACTCAGAAATTCCACATGGGTGCATCATTAATTGTTACATAAGCATGTAATAGGCTTCCAGAGTACAGTGTCTGAGTCAAGTCCAAAGCCACCTAAACCAAAACACCTGCAGTATCGCTATTTTTCACTCCCACAGTCTCAGGTTAGACAGCATGTAAATGAAATAAATGGCTCATGAGAGTCAGAGGTAATTGGGCCACCTATTTAACTGTGAAAGAAAAAGATATGAATGAGGATGAAATCTGGAAACAGCCACATTCTCACACACATAAAAAAATGGATTACTGGCAACAACACAAAGAAACAATGCATACTGATAGATGCACTGACTAATGTATACTCAAATGCAGGGAATCAAACACTCTGTACAAAGAGTACCCAGCAATGCATACAAGCCAACCAGGCCAGCAGGAATCACACTGTAAAAAAATAAAGAGAAGCATGCCTAGATACACAAGAGAATAGACCGTTGAAAAGCAGTACACACACAAAAACATGCGCATACAAGCACAAATACAAATGCTCAGGAAAAAAGGATGCCACACTCAAATAAATGCTTGATTATTATGTATAAAATGTTTCTGAGCAGTCAGCTGAAAAACTAATTTCATTTTCTCATTAGGAGCCTGAGCCCGAGGCCCATTCTCATGTCAATGTTTATTACTCCACAAACAGAAAATTAAAATCATCAGCTTGTTCAGAACTGGAGCAGTGAATCACCACATTTATATGAGAGAGAGAGAGAGAGAGAGAGAGAGAGAGAGAGAGAGAACACGAATAAAAATACAGCAGAATGGAGATGATAATAGGAAACCAGCTCATTCGAACTGAAGCAATGAATTTATAGCCACTATGACCTTTTCCTTTCCCAGGGGATTTGTTGCCATGCCAACTTGGGTCCTATTTTTTCGACATTGTATGAAGTTCTCCAAAATACACAGCTAGTGACTGTATGTTCTGGTGAAGCAATCTCTTTATTTTTTATAATATGAAGAGCACAGCACTGCATCACAAGCCACTTGCCTGAAAAATGTTCCATCCTTGCCCTCTTTTTCTTTTAAATCTGCAACCAGCCAGCTCTCGAAACACAAAATCCCTCCCCAAGCTTCATCAGCTTGATATCCACTGTTCAGTTCCCCATGAGGTCTTTAAGTACAAGGCCAGATACATCATTTACTGCTTGGAAAAAAAAAACATTCTTCAAAGCTTTTTTTTTTTTTAATAAAATGCCAGGGCACTTCATTAAACGTGACAGCAACACAAACGTTTTCCTTACTTTTGAGCTGATTTATGCCAGCAGGGGCAAAATTATTTCAGAAGCTATCCCCAGCCATTCTACAGCACTCTAGCAAAAAACATTACTCATATGGCCTATGCACTTGGCAGGGATACCCACAATAAAACCCAACAAATAAGCCATTTCTTATGCTTTATTCAAATATAGGCAAATTCAAGTTTGAAGGAGTAATTTGGTGAAATGACTCAAATACTAAAGCAGCCACACATGTACTGGGGGTACCTACGATTGCGTTAAGGGCAAAATGTAATTAGATTGTTCACTCAAGTATTTGTATGCTAAGATACTGCCAGCAAACTATCTTGATGGGAAAAAATATGACACCTTTAGGCAGCGGTGAACCATGACTGTTAGAGTTAGGACTTCAATTCAGGCCATAAATGACAAAACTCGGTAAGAGGGCCGGGGTCCGAACACACACACCTCTATGACAACGCTAGCTTCTGCTAATGTGCAGATGAAATTCTAGTAGTTTGTTAGCACTAAGCTAACAGCACTTCAGACTGACACTTTTTGGCAGTTCTACATTAAACACAAATATCTGAAGCTTTTAAAACCATTCCATGGTTTACCTGAAGCTTGTGACAGACATAATAGCAAGTTCTACCTGTCTGCAGTTCTACAGTGAGCCTTTCAGTAGTGAACTCTTCAGCTGCTGCTGATCCCATCTATTGGAAATCAAAAACGTTGTTGGTTCTTTCATCTGTCGTAATTATGCTCATAAGTGATCTAACTCTTACTAGGCCTTTAGCTCTTGAAACGCTAACCAGTGGAGAGCTCACTTAGTGAGCTCCTTTGGTATGTACCAGGACTCCTCTAGGGAGTTATTTCCATATTTCCACTAGGGATTTCAAGAATTTAACCCTTTTGTTTCCATCCAAAACACAACAATGAAACATGAGTAGTACTTTTATTCTTGCACTATAAACTATAAATTTATTTATGCACTATAAACTAAAGATGAACTATAAATTAGAGACAATTTTATATAGATGCAATTTTAGTTCCCAGGAATTATTAGACCATTTCTGGAGGCCTAGAAGGCCTTGAGGGTTTCCCTCTGCATTTAAAATGACCTGCCAAACACTTGGTCATTCGCACTCTTACTTAGTAAGCTATGAATATGAACATAAGCATCATGACAGCACATCAATAAACTGGCTTGAAATGTACTGTTTGTTGTTTCTTAATTCAATCATGAAGGAGACCACTTTCATATAAAAACAGATTTGGTGGAGAAACTCAAATAAACTTTTGGTTTGAATTTTTACACAGCTGTCACATTTCAAAAATCAAAATTCTTTAACTAGGACACATTGATAGGTTCATATTATTTATATATTATTATTATTATTATTATTATTATATGTATCATGTCTAATACGTGTGACCAGAAATACAAAGAAATTGACTTGAATCAGTCTTGATTTGGTCTCAGTAAAGCTTAATAGGAACATTACAAGCGGTCCGGAAAAATGCTTAACTAGTCCTAGTTACTACCTAATACTGTATAATTGAGCAGCCAGTTAAGTGGCATAATGAGGTTTCATAAGGGTGTATTAATGGACACACCTAAAATGTCATCACGTATAATAAACAAATGAGCATGCTCTCAAAGAAGTTTAATTCACCCCAGTTATCCCTTAATAATGTAGTCTTCAGCAGTCAGTTATAATTAACAACTACAGGCCACTTTGACAACTACAGTTACCACTGACAATGTAGTACCTTTTTTCCTGAGAGTATATCAGAAACTTTCTTTCTACAAACAGCTAAAGTGCATCTTGATAACCCACTTTTACTGCAGATATAGCTGGTTGATATAGCCTACTGTATTCCTGCTATGACCGTTTTCCTTTTTATATTTTATTACTATCACAAAATTTTCATCTGAATTAAAAACTTGTCAGAAAGTGTAACTGGGCTAACAGAAGGGCCGACAACAGGGCTGACCTAATGAAAGATGCATTACTGCTAGCTCTGTATTTAAAATTGTTGTTTAATGATTATTGAATTAATAAGCTTGCTAGGTAGCTAGCTATGTTACTAGCTGCCTCTACCATGGTCACTTAACCCACATTCATAGCTCAGCAACTTCTGAGCCCCTTGGGTGGCTGGTTTATCTACATCTGCCATTGCCACTACTAGTAATAAATGTGACAGGTTGTTTGTTTTGTAAAAGCCTATTGGACAGAATTAGCCAGACTGTATTTTGCTAACTGACGAAAATACTATAAAAACCTTCCATAAATGATAGGCAGTTTAGTGTCTAGCAGGGGTGCAAGAATATGTAAATTTTACAAAATTACATTTTGGTTTTTCAGTAGAAAACTCATTTTATTTGAAGAAAAAAAATATATAAACATGCAAGAAGTGTACTACATGTTACATTTGGCAAAGATGTGTTATTCCAGATCATTACAGAGGGGGATTTTCTAACATGGCTCAATCACTCCTAAAAAACATTGGAATCCAGGACTCTCTGCATCCAAGCAGTGTGGAGTTCTTTGTTTCACCCATTCAGAACCAGCATTTGGTGGCTACTTGAATCCTGTATTCAGAAGAAGCTTCTGCGACTTCAGTATCAGTATGTCATGAGTAACACAATACCATTCCAGTTTGGATGGTAGTTTGCAAAGGAGTGGATTTTATTCATTACCCCAACACTGTGTAGACAGATAATCGAAAATCACTGCCTGTCAAACAAGTACTAGCAGAGCAGATGATGTTCCACAATTAAAAAAGGGCTCAGTCGACATTACATAATCAATATGCACGCAACTGCGATTTACTTTGCCTCGTTCCCATTTGTGTTTGGCCACTGCTCCGTGTCAAATGAATTACAAGGTATGACAACAGGCCTGACTGAAACAATACCCAACCGGACGTCGCTTCCAATAAAGCCTCATGATTTGAGTTTACTAAATCAGAGTTGGAGAGCTAGAGAGCCAGAGGGAGAGAACAATGGGGAAAGTTCATCAGGGCTTGACCACCTCATTTGTGTGGCTGAGAACAGTGCAGCTGTTGTCGAGTCTCTGCTAGCTATTGTGTCCGACCTGCATCCCATTACAAAAGCCCCACCTCACCCCCTGATGGGCAGCCACTGACCCAGAAACTCAGCCTGGGACCACCCCTCCGTCACCCTAAAATGATCTTTATAAGAGAAAAGCAGTTTTAAAGGGTGGAAAGTGAGGGTTTGTGGGTCTGTATGGATGTGCGTTTTATTGCCTACTATAGGGCTACGGGTCCCATCTACATGTGTTTGCAATGGAGACAATTCCATATATGCTGAAACTAAATCGTGTAGCAGTTCCTATAATAATTTGCCTGTTCCGACAGACCATCTTACTGAAAGTTCATAGAACTTTGACTGCTAACATTTCACATGTCGGGATCATACAGCTGGCTGCATATCACTGTTCGCAGAAGAAAATCTTATTTGTCCATTTTTGAAGATTTTCAGTTTTTGACATATTTTGAAAATTTTGTTGTCCTGCATTATACGTAAATTTCATGATTAATGGACTAAAAGAAATGACCCAAAATGACTTGGAAAAAAGACTGGTTCCACTGACTTACACTAAAAGTAGTTTTTTTCCTTCTCCTGTAAAGTTACCATATGAGGTTTTCTTCCAAACAACAGCGATATTGTTGTATGCAAAGATTTGAACACCCTCAGTCAAAGTACATGTTGTTGGTTTTCTAAGTGAAAACTAACTAAAATATCCTCCGCAGATAACTTATGTATCATTTTTCTCAAATTGTAGTGCATAGAGTTTGACAAGTGAACATATTCCATGACTTTTGCAAAGGCCTCATTTTAGAGGATGTGTTAACTTATTTTCCCTTAGAAAAGCAGCAAAACATGTTGTTAGACCAGTGGTGGCCAAACCTTTGCATCCAATAACATTCACAATGTCAGTATTTCTGAAACACAAAACAACTGTATGTATCAAAAAATCAAACAACCACAACAACCTGTGTAATAAAGTGGATAAAGTGCTTAGTATTAAGTATTTTATCTACATTCATATTGTTTTTTATTATCTTTACTAATTGTTTAATTCTTTTCACCTGTTCCTTCTTAGAGGTTTTTAAAGCATGCATGGTGATACTATTGTTATCAGTAGATATTTGCTTATAAAAAAAAGCTGTTTAGATTTGACCAATAATCCAAATTGTTATTGAATGAAATATTTATTGCCCTCTGGAAGAGCATAGTGTTTGGGTGATACTGAGCTGCTGAATTATGTTATTTTACTGCATTTTGTAATCCCTACAAATAATGGTCTATGTCACTTTAATGGTAATACAGGCAGAACATTCTCTCAGTTTCTACATTTCATTAAAAAAACCTTACAGTTCAGACTCGTACATAACGAATCAGCTGATATCGGCACTGAGCGGAAATTTCCGTACTGATTCATTTGTAATATTATTTGCATTTTGCCACTGGGGAAACATATTTGCTAGTTTCAGGAAGAAGAAATTGTGATGCATACCCTGCACAAGTATTGTGATGTTACATTTTTGCCATATCGCCCACCTTCATCCATAATATTGACAGCATTAAACAGAACATACGCAAAAGAATTAAACTTTTGCCAAAGTCAACGTCACTTTTTCTGCCTTTTTCAAAAGAGCATGTAACCACACTTCCTTTATCCCTTTGGCTTCTCATCTTCATAAAGACGATCTTTTCTGTCAGAAAGCTAATACCAGACATCTCTGCAACATGTGTCCTGACCTTTCCCAAAGCTGGAGTTTCTGTTTTGATATGCTCCTGATAGCGAGCTGCCCTGCTCTTTGCCAAAGAAAAGGTCACGCTGAGTGTTCACATTAGACACACGCTTTCTCTTCATCTTCAACAGAACTGCCTCCCCACAGGCTCATGTTTAGGGACTCCAAAAACATGTGAGAGTTTAGTTCTGTCATGGTGGTCCTCAGCTGGTTTGAAGTGTTCCTACTTCTAACATTCACTCTTAATATAAATATGTACATTTTTCTTCACATTCTCTCTCATATATATATATATAGGTCAATATATCTCTACGCTCACTCACACATAAAATGTCTACAATTACACAGAATTTATTGCAGATTCAAATCTAATCTTCCTTCCAAAAAGTGAATATGAGTAAAAACACTAGTTTCATGGAGGACTAAATGCTTATAGCTTTAGTTTCCTAGGTAACGTACCTTAGAGATCTCATTACAAAGGACAATGGAAACTATTTTAAAAATTAGCTATTGGCGTCAACATACCATTGTAGTTTGCATTCTCTTATTAGTCATGTATAACCCCAATTCCAATGAAGTTGGGACGTTTTGTAAAACATAAATAAAAACAGAATACAATGATTTGCAAATCCTTTTCAACCTATATTCAATTGAATACACTACAAAGACAAGATATTTAATGTTCAAACGAATAAACTTTATTCTTTTTTGCAAATATTCACTCATTTTGAATTTGCTGCCTGCAACATGTTCCAAAGAAGTTGGGACAGGGGCATGTTTACCACTGTGTTACATCCTCTTTCCTTTTAACAACACTCAATAAGCGTTTGGGAACTGAGGACACTAATTGTTGAAGCTTTGAAGGTGGAATTCTTTCCCATACTTGCTTGATGTACAACTTCAGTTGTTCAACAGTCCGGGGTCTCCATTGTCGTATTTTGTGCTTCATAATGTGCCACACATTTTCAATGTGAGACAGGTCTGGACTGCAGGCAAGCCAGTCTAGTACCTGCACTCTTTTACTACGAAGCCACGCTGTCATAACACGTGCAGAATGTGGCTTGGCATTGTCTTGCTGAAATAAGCAGGGATGCCCCTGAAAAAGACGTTGCTTGGATGGCAGCATATGTTGCTCCAAAACCTGTATGTACCTTGCAGCATTAATGGTGCCTTCACAGATGTGCAAGTTACCCATGCCATGGGCACTAACACACCCCCACACCATCAGAGATGTTGGCTTTTTAAATTTGCGCTGATAACAATTCGAACAGTCCTTTTCCTCTTTGGCCCGGAGGACACGACGTCCATGATTTCCAAAAACAATTTGAAATGTGGACTCGTCAGACCACAGGACACTTTTCCACTTTGCGTCAGTCCATCTCAGATGAGCTCGGGCCCAGAGAAGCCGGCAGCGTTTCTGGGTGTTGTTGATATATGGCTTTCACTTTGCATGGTAGAGTTTTAACTTGCACTTGTAGATGGAGCGACGTTTTCTGAAGTGTTCCTGAGCCCCTGTGGTAATATCCATTACAGAATGATGTTGGTTTTTAATGCAGTGCTGCCTGAGGGATCGAAGGTCACGGGCATTCAATGTTGGTTTTAGGCCGCTTACTTGCAGAGATTTCTCCAGATTCTCTGAATCTTTTGATGATATTATGGGCTGTAGATGATGAAATCCCTTAATTCCTTGCAATTGCATGTTGAGAAACGTTGTTCTTAAAATGTTGGACTATTTGCTCACGCAGTTGTTCACAAAGTGGTGAACCTCGCTCCGTCCTTGCTTGTGAACAACTGAGCCTTTCAGGGATGCTCCCTTTATACCCAATCATGACACTCACCTGTTTCCAATTAACCTGTTCACCTGTGGAATGTTCCAAGCAAGTGTTTTTTGAGCATTCCTCAACTTTCCCAGTCTTAATCAAGTGTTTCTCAAGAATCAAGAATTTCCAGAACTGTCAATGACTTCAGCTGCCAATGTTGCCAAAGACAGGAGAGTAGCCTTAGATTCTGTTGGTACCAAAGAACATAAAGCTGGAATCTTCAGTACTGCTCTGAGGACCAACAGAAAAAGCACAGTTCTAATTTTCTGGTGCAAAAGCTTTTGGTACTTTGTGTTTTGGAAAGCACCCTTGAGCAAATTTGTGGTATCTGTGGTACAATAGGGCAGGATAATGTCTAAAAATAATTAGCACAGTATTTTCTTGTGTATTATTACTCCCCCACCTCCTGCCCCACAAACCAATACACCCAGTCAACTGCAGCTTTGAACAAATTTTTATTCCATTTTTAGCTTGTTTTTTATTCATATGGATTGTGTTAATGCAAATCTTTAATAAATCTCGCATATTAAGTAATCTAACGGCGAGCAGCCTTCTGTCATTTTAACGTATGCTACTGCATGAGTTCCTGCTTCTTCTGGTGCAGATTCTCAGTGACTTGTGTGCTAATAGCACTCCTTGCTGGAGAAACTTGAGTGCAAGTGGTTTCCAAAGCTGTGCCCACATGCATTGCACCTTTATTAAAGCATTAAATCATCTAGTTTTTTTTTTTTTTTATATATAATTCAACTAACCAACATAACACAAACTGCTCAAAACATTCAGCAGATTTTACTTAGACAGTTAATTACACGCCTCATAACAACCCAGTGTTTTACTAGTAGAACCAAATAAAACAATATGACAACATATTATTTAATATTATTTGTTAGCTTTTTCGGATCCTGTTTTCTGGCTATAGACAGGGATCAGAGGAACTCTCCCCACTTGTAATAGTTCCAGGTTAGAGCTAGCTGCTGCCCACTCACTTTAGCTTGGCCTATTTTATCACATGTCACACTGACGCAAGTTGAAGTTCCACAGCATGACATTTATTTTCAGTTCCAGGTACTTAAACTTAACATGAAGTAAAATAAATAGCACTGTGGTACACTCTCACTAAACTGTTACTGGGGTGATACCCTCAGGGGTACATCTGCAGTACTTTTAGATAGGGAACATAATGGTACCATATTCCATTGAAGGTATCATTTTTAAGTTGTGTTGACTCCACAAATCCTGTCTTATCTAAAGGCTTTTTATTTTACTGGACATTAAAATCACAGTTGTCCCTTTGATGGCACATTTACATTGTTTATACCTTGATAAATGAAAAATGTTCTTGCATAGAACCGTTCTTTCTGACAGTGTAGGTAAAGCTAGCATGATAGCTTCTTAACACATCTATCCCTCTTTGTCTCGTCCTCTCTGTCTTTCCTGATTTCCTTTATAAAAAGAAAGGCTACTGGAGCATGGGTCCACACAGTTCTTAAAAGGAACATGAACACCAATTTACCAACATATTTAAAAGCTGTTTAACATTAAATTGGTCCCCAAATCACCTTTTTACATTTCTATCAGGTCAGTTTCACAATGTAACATTCATCATTCTTCAGCTTCCCACCACAGGTCCACTGCTGGCCACATACTATTTGCGAGGTAGAATATTCAGTGTCACTGCTAAGATGACCAAAAAAATCTCAAGTAAGTGGTCTTTAGTCAGAGCATGACCACAGATGAAGAGCTAGAGGATTGTGCATCAGCAGATGGACTACAATCTCTAGTTGTACACCAAAATAAGTGTTCCTAAATAAAGTGGCCAGTGAGTATACAGGCATGCCAAGGCAGAAGAACAGAGGACTTATTACCATGCTTCATTTAGAGGATTTAGATAAACAGACAGACAGGAATGGCCAGTCACATGACTTGGCCAGATGGAGTACAATCACAGAGCTTACAATGGTCATGTTGCTTTATGTACAAAATAAACAAATATTTTGTTTGTACCCAAAACTGTAACAGTCGAAATGCAGCATGATCTGAACTCCACAAACACGCATAATAAGCAGGTGTGTCACGATGCTAGAAATAACCAAGCCCTCTCCTCGCATAAACACCCCCCAGATAATAAACAATAAACACTTACTCACATAACAAACCCATTTAGCTGCAGACACAACTGCCAATTATTCCAAGTATAGACATTTGTTTAATAAGCAAACATGTGGCGAGGGTTTGTGCTCTGATCTCATTCATCAAGCCTGGCAGATCCGACTCGTTTAGGCTCATAAGATGGAGTGATTGCGAGAAATTTGGGGCACGCCTGATAAAAAACGAGGCCCTTATGCATGTGGACAGCTTTTAGGAGGGTGGGGGAGGGGTCCTGTCAACCTGACATTGATCGATGAACCCGAGGAAGATCATGAACTGAGAATTAGCGCAGTAGGAATTGTATGATAAATAGTCTCCCCAAACTGAATTGAAAGCAGTCTATGATTACCAAAAAATAGCGTGTGTGTGGGTGTGTATGTGCAAGATTGGGAGAAGAGAGAGAAAGAAATGCCCCCTCCTGTCTGGAGAAGATCACCAGACACATCCAAATCTGTCTAATGGTCAAATGGTGAAAACAAAAGGTGCACTAATTAAAACTAGGGTTGCCAGGATTATTCAATTAAACTTGATTACTCTGTTAAAAATAATAAATTAAAACAGGCCATGATTTGCTGACAATCTGCATGGTGATCATGCATATTATTAATGCTACTGATGGTCTTTCTTACAGTAAGAAACAGAGCACGGTGGACAAACAAACATTATTTGACTATTTTATATATTGATCATTTATTGAATATATATGACAAAATGTGTCTGTAATATGTGGTTTATTTTTATTCATAGAATCATCATGCTTGTTTTTTGTTTATTAAAACAAGCAAAAATTTTTAGTAATACTTTTACTCAGTTGTTAAATTCTGGTTGGAAACAAAAAGGTTAAATTCTTTTAAAAAATATCCAATCAGTATGTGTTCTCTAGATAGATACAGCCAGGCGAGCTCTCTCATAGGTTGGGACTTCAGGAACTAGATCGAAGGCCTAACATATCAGATTGACGTATAAAGGAGCCGAAAGTGGAATCAACCAATGACACTTTGAGTTTTGACATTCAAACTGAAGGCCTAGCTTTAATTGTCACATTTGGCATTGCGTTTTACAGTATGCTAATTGAGGTCTATGATGGTTGCCTTATTCTGTGGGTATCACATTACTGAACTTTTGCATTGGTGAATTAGTAAAACAGTTGATTATGCTGAAAAAGGTTTTATTTTTTAAATAATACTATTTAGTTTTCATTCTTGTTGCAGTGGACACAATAGCTTTGATTTAGTTGTTTGTGAAAACTGTCCATAGAAGACTTCATGAACAGAAATACAGATTCTACACTGCAAGATGTCAACCACTACTAAGCCATAAAAACTGGATGGCCTAGATTCTATTTGGTAAAGTATTTTAAAGAGTCTGCAGAGTTCTAGAAAATGATCATGTGATGATATGAGACCAAGACTAACTTGTGTCAGAGAGACAGCAAGAGCGAAGTGTGGAGGCAATAAGTATCTGCCCAAATCCAAAGTATACCACTTCGCCTGTGAAGCATGGTGGTGGGGGTGTTATGGCCTATATGGCTGCCACAAGTACTGGCTTACTCATCTTCACCAATGATGTAACTGCTGATGGCCTGTAGCAAAATACATTCTGAAGTGTAGATAAACATCTTATCAGCTCAAATTCAGGAAAATGCCTCCAAACTCATTGAACAATACTTCATCCTACAGTAGGACAATGATCCCAAACATACTGCCAAAGCAATAAGGATGTTTCAATTTTAGACACTTCTTGCCTGGCAATTCTTGATCAAGTCGGTCACTTGATCTCCATCACATTAAGTAGGAGCTATAGCTATATGGCTGCAGTACAGGCCTGACAGAAGATACACAACACCTGGTGATGACTTTGAGCCACTTCATGCAGTCATTGCATACAAAGGCTTTGCAACAAAGTACTAAACTAATGACTATGACTAATTTACTGTACAAGCCACTGTTGTGTCCCAATTCATGATGAATGGACCAATATAAATGCTCTAAAATTGCTTGGAATAAAAGCACTTACCCTCCTCTGTAATCTTGTTATTTTGGAGGTACTTATTTTTCTTTGGACAGGGATCGTATATGCCTATATATAGCATAACATGAGGTTTTAGCTTAAAGCTTTGTCTTTAAAGTCAGATGTTCAATAAAATCAAACCACACGAGTGGATCAATCAGTCACTGAACCAGTTAATAATCTTAATCAAGTTCCTTATACAAAGCCTGTAGGCCTGATCTGTTGACTGGATCAATAATGCTGCCCTATTTTCTAACCCATATCTCTCTCTCTCTCTCTCTCTCTCTCTCTCTCTCTCTCTCTCTCTCTCTCTCTCTCTCTCTCTCTCTCTGGGAGTGTGAAAAATGCAGAGAAAACAAGCAATTTAGCTGTTTGTTATGTTGCCTTCGTGTTGTAAATATAAGTTTTCACTGAGATTTTACGTAAATGATCTTCTAAGGTGGAGTCACAATCCTCTGGGAAATTCTATGCTGCCAACAACAGCATCTTTTAAAGTGCACTTGTAAATGTAGTTAAAATGCAAAAACAAGTCAACACAACTCTGCAAAGCAATTTTAAGTTGTTAATTGGTCAATATTTGCATAAACAACCGCTTTGCAGTGTATCCACCAAATCTGGAGCAATTATCAACACAGAAATATGTTTATGAGCCAGATGGGGAGTCAAAAAGTTGAAAATTATTATTCTAACTATTTTTGCCAGTCTGCTGCCACAGTGTACGTTACCATTTAAAAAGTTGGTAATCGCTCTTTTTAATAATAAAAAATCAATGTAGTTGCAGGAACTTGCATACAAGTATTCCTTTATGATGCTAGTAATCTACAACTTCATAGATTTCTCATCATTTGCAGAAAAATTTAGAGAATTAAGAAATTTGAGAGATGATTGAAAAAGCTATATAATAAATTAACCCCCAGAATGCCTCATATTTGAAAGAAACTAGGCTGATAACTACTTTTTAATATAATTTAATATATTCTTCCTGTTCCCAAAAATGTGATTAATGAAACTTCTTAAAAGATCTTTTGGTGTCTAGCTTTATGGCATTTTCTTGATAGTATCTACACTGCATAGGTACAATAAACTAATAAAATAATATCATCATTAATATTACAAGTGATTCCAAACTTCATAGTATGCATGAGTGTATGCTAATGTTTGAATAGCCCTGGTCTAATTACAGGTGCTCAAATATGGCATTTTCTGTCAATTTTACTTCTTAGTATTTATTAATTGCAAGTTTAAAATATCGGGGGTGGGAGAGCATATAAGTAAGTAAGTAAGTAAATAAGTAAGTTTTTACTCATAAAGCACATTTATACCCAAGGTTCGGTACAAAGAGGACACATTTAAAATGCATCTAAAAATAATATAAGGTATATAACAAAACAAGATCCAGTAAAATCAATTCACAAAAACAAAGGCTAAGCAACAAAAACAGGTTTTTAATCTAGACTTAAATGCATCAGTAGAGGGTGCAGACCTAATGTTCAAAGGCAGACTGTGGCACAGCTTGCAGCAACTGATCTGAAGCAATACATTTGCATAGGCTACAATATCATAGGAAGGTAAACATACATTTTATGTTTAATTTGCTTTGTGTTTTTTTTTTTTGTTTTGTTTCCTCAGTATGTTAAACTCAGCAAATAAACAGGAATTGTGCATTCAAATGTACAGAAGTGTGTTCTCTGTAGAGGTGTAACAAATTTTCACTTAGAAAATCAACAAAGCAAAAATCAATCTTTTGGACACAATGGTACATATGGTCAGACATGAAATGCTATTAGTGATAAACGTCATGTCATATTCTCTGAATTATACGACTGTACAATTCTGAATCAGTAAAAATCACCCATAAAATAAACAGTAATCCCAGGCTGAAGTGAAAATGTCAGTGTCAAGGCAAATTGATACTTTTAACTTGCAATTTACAACTTGGCAAATAGGAACTTATGAGGAGCATGTGCTACCTACTACTGTTACTCTCACAGTGACGCAGGTCACACTTTATTCAGTTGGAGATCAATCAGTCACTGAACTCAATGGAATGCTCTGCGGGAGCACTCACTCATGTGCTAAACTGATGGAAAAGTGATAAAATGCTGAAATGACTGCAAAATCAGTGCAGGACAAAAATCTGCCCATTGCTTTCTCTCTCTACATGCATAGCTCGGCTTCCATCCAACTATCGAATTACATTCAAGCAAATAACTGAAATAAGTACATCACTTCTGTAAAAAAACACATCTGAGAACTGTGGAACTGTGGCTTTACAGAGAAACCTTTAATGCTGACCAACTTCTTGTTGCCATTTCGTTTCATTTTATGATCTTGTTTTACATCATAAGAGAAGAGACAGAATTACCGGCAAACATAATGGTACAGGAAAAAGCCATCAATTGATGCCAGAACCTTCTCTCTACTCACTGTTTAATATCAATGTTGTCGTTAGTCAACCAGTACCTGCTGCCTGCTGTTGTGGTTCATGGTCACATAACTACGGCCGTGGCTGAAATGGTCCCCGTGTCACTGTGTCCCACATTCAAAAATCGGGATCACTTTATAGGACACTATTATAGGGAATTTGTGATGGGAGTAAATGATTTCAGACGCTGAGTCACATGGGTTTTCTCATTACTATCCGGCAGCAAGTTCTTTCACAAACACTATGAACATTCTGCCCCCAGTGAGTCCACTATAACTATAACTACTGAGTTTGACTGCGCATGAAAACAGCTTACATACTTTTGTAACAAGTGTGAAGAGAGCTCTGTTGGAGACGCTGATCGGAAATAGTCAAACCAAACAATGCAGTGCATTGTGGGTATCCTCTAACACCTCAAAAATATCTCACTCTGTAGTGAATAAGGCACAGTTCTGGACGTAGCTTGTGTGCTTCCTTCATCATTTCTAGGACAAATCAGTGTCATATCACAACGGCAGTCCTGAGTCATTTAAGACGAAGGCTACATTAAATATTTAATAACATTAGATACATGTGATCCTCAAAAGCTTAGAAATTGTAAAGCCATTACAAAACGATACGCCTCTCTGGGGAAGAACACTTTATCAGGCTTGATGCTAGCTTGTCACTAGCAGCGCACAGCTGCCAGCTTTTTACACCAGAATCTGAGACAGCGTTTCTGTCGAGACTCCATTCCTAGTCACTCTAATTTGATGTGACAATTGTTTTTAACTCCAGGTTCAGTTGAAATAAGTTCTCTAGTGCTAGCTAGCATTTCCAAGAGTAAATCGGAGCATGCAGACTAGTGAGTTGTCCAGTGGAAGACAATTTATAAAAACTTCACTGGACATTAAGACCAATGTCACAAAAACAGTTCATGTCACTAAGGTGACATGGTGATTGTTTTTTAAAAAGGAGTGGGTGTAAAATAAATACACTGAGTCCGCAAGGCAAGTCTCTCTTAACTCTTGGCCTCAATATAATAATTTCTGTTCTCAGTATAGTAAATTGTGGCTGTTGAGATGCACATCTTTGGTTACAGATGATGATTTAAGGGTATAATGTTAGTGAACTCTCAACCCTTGACTGTTAACTACAAGTGGATCATCATGTGCATCTGTACAGTTAACTGCATTACTGTATAGATACAGAGATATTAATAGACCTCTATCTATAGCTTTTCAAACCATCAGTCTTGAGTTAAATTAACAAGCTTGATATTTGATTACCCCCAGGAAACTAAATGGGCAAAGTAGCTCTTTGTCGTTTTATTTGAGGGCTAATGTTAGCAGGCTAATGTTAGCAAGGGAGTTAGCTACTGCTTCTATCCTCTGTCCAATTCACCTGTCAACAGTTCAGCTGGCTGAGTGCTAGACAACATTTCATACATTCATATAGACAACTTTAAACACAAAGGCACTGCAAGTGTATCATCTAAGGCTTGATGTAGCTGCAGGTTATTTTCGCCACACAAGCTGGAGCACAAATGATGGTTTGATCAGGTGGTCTCAACCAAACAATCCATCACTTTCCAATAAGATTGGATGCCCTTACATCAAGCTGATAAGACCTCTTTGATTTTTTTTCAACAGTTTACACATTTGGTAAGGAAACTGAGCTGTGATTGGTCACAAGTCAAACATCTGACGCACTGTGGATGTATAGGCGGAGCATCAGTGTTTGATCTGCAAAGATAAATTGAAAAATGACATCATGTTTAAGGTACCACTGGGGTTGACACTCAAATTCTAAATCTGTCCCAGCGGCAATATTGGCATCGCTGTCAGGCAGTTATTTTCATTCAAACAAGGCTAGACTCCTGTGTCTTTGAACGGGGAGAGACCTAAAAAACTGAAATCAAAAGCCTTATTAATGTTTGAAATACATACTTGAATACACATTAAATATTGTGGCATCTAGATGAAAAAGAACCAGAAGGAAACGCTGCACGTGCTCTTTTATTGAACAGACAGCAAAGGAGAACTGCTGCCCAAGCAGCCCAGATAGCGTTCAGGTCACTTCCAGCTATACAGTTTCTCTTTACGTTGCCAGTAACACATGGGCACATCTTAGACTGAATAACAGCAACATGTCAACATTAAATGTCTCTCCTTACTGGGAGCAGAACCTTCCGAGAGCCTCTTTGCATGGTCACTTTGCATGGCTTCCAGAATGCCACAATATTTTGTTATGTGTGAGTCAAATAACAAGCAAAAAACTTAACTTTTCAAGCTGTGGCTGCTGTGTTTGAGCAGACCTCCACAACAAGGGGAGCATTTCCTGCCTGCAGCTTAAACTCATTTCATTGAAGGGTGGGATTTTCCTTGTAAACAGACACCATGTTGAGCTTTCCAATTCATATTTCAATCAGTGACAGCTCTCCTCCTTTATAATGTCTCTGGGCCAACCCAGGCCACCTCTTGGTTCTTCCCCAGAATGCATTCCTTTTGTAACAGCAAATTTATTCATCTTAAGCAAGCTTGCAAATTGATTTATTTTGTTGATTTTATTATGTTCATGAAAACCTTTGTATTTGATTTGTCAAAAATTGCAATTGAAGAAATACATGGAATTCAACCTAGCTTCTCTGTCCCTCATTCCACTGAACTGAAGCAATGCTTCTAATGGAAATACAACACCGTGGTTGATTACAACATGAAGGAAAGAAAGAAAGCATCGAATGCACATGGATTTTGTATGAATTACAGTTGATGTTATGGTTAGTTGACACTGAGCCACAGAATCTATCAGAACTTTATATGTCAAGGTTTAAAATTCAATTAGACAAACTCAACACAGCTCAAGTGAATAGCACATTGGCCCTGTAAGGTATCAAGATATTTTACTTTATGTGAACTGCAATACATTCTTTGGAAAACAAGAATCTGCTGTAGGGGTGGCAGTAGGCCAGAAAGACAACAGAGACACATGTTTTCATTTTGTGCTTGTTAAAATCACCTCTGTTAAATGTCTCATGAAAAAAAAAGGTTTTTCATTTGTTTAACCATGATTGCTATATAATCATAAAATTGTGATATATCTGTATATAATTTGAAAATCCCCGCTGCTGTTTACACTATGTGAACATTTCATGAGGAACAGACCAAAAGAATCTGTCCAAAATGACTAAGAATAAAGTCTTGTTACATTAACTTACATTGAAAGTTACAAACTTTTTTTTCCTTCTCATGTAAAGTTAGGTGAGATTTCTTGGAGATACAATGTTTTGTTCCAGCAGTGATGGAAAACAGCCTGTTTAATTCTAAGGAAAGGAGAGGTAGAAATATGGACATTTAAAATGAATTATGACTATTTTGGGTGCATAAATGGACCTCAAGGGTGAAAATAAAATGGAAGAAATAAAATGAGCTAACCAATACAGACACCTCTCTACCTCAATAAAGTTTCAAGAAAGGCCTTTCAGAAACAGGTGGCCGAGGTCAAGGCCTGTTCTCACTCAATTTGCTGTCCTCCATCCTGCCCACTTATCAGGAGCAGTAACAGTCCTGATGATTCAAAATAATTAAGTCAAACTACTTCATTAATTTGCCGTAATCAATCAAATTGGCCAAGACATCAAATCTTTAGAAGCTTCCTACTGCTGTATCCATTATGAGGCTGTTCTCAGTGGGCGAGCTGCACAATGCAGGCAAATGAACAGCAATTGTGCGATGAAAAATCTGCAGACATGTTTGCTGCTGACTGTGCACATAATCAGAAATGGTCTTTCCCACTGGGCAAAACACCAGCATTGATAATTGCTTCAAATGTGGCTAACGCATCGAAAGCCGTCAACTGCTAACCAACTTGCAACTTGAAATTCACCTTTAAAAACGTGTGTTTATGTTTGAAATTTAAACTCTGCTCCAATCCCACATATCAGCTCTGAGTCCCTGATGTTCATCGACAAGGGAGATTGATTCAGCATAGATCCAGCCAAGTGTTGCCTGCAGGAGAGTTAACACTCTACAAGAACCCCCTTCAACCCTCAGCCTGCATATGTATTTATTTATTTATTTACCCATTTATTTAACACAGAAAATACAGAGAACCATTGCTGTGTGAAGATGCAACAGATAAACAGTAACAACTTCTAGCTGAAGATAACTTGCCAGTATGTAGAGCAGGGGTGTCAGGCTCAACCAGTAAAAGGGCCAAAAAAATCTCATCAAATCTGTGGGCCAGATAAAAATATGTTTATATTTCATTTCTAATTAATGTGCTGTAACCCTAACCGGCTGTTGTTTATTCCAAATATGCAGTAAACAGTAAAATACAGAAACTTGTAGCAGACCTCAAAATATACACAAATACTTATATATATTTCAAATTGAAATGCCTCCAGGAGCTCAGTCTTTTAAACCTTTCTATTTGTTTGAACTAGACACCTGGCATCCTTTCTTTGTTGCAAGTTCATTAAGATTTGGACTCAATTTCCAAGCTACTGAGCAACTGTTAGGTGTTTATACTTGTTAAACTGCAGCTGAAATGCATTTTGGTGAGGGGCTGGTGTGGAATTGTGTACAATTCTGTGGAATTGAGGTGTAACTGCTGTCCCATAGACTGTTGTTGGGGTAGGAGAGTCGGAGCACATTACGTTGCAGTGCATGCTGGGGACTGTAGTGCAGTGCATTGTGAAATGGGCTAATGTTAATAGAAAATTTAAATACTTTGCGGGCCAGATAGGATTGTGTGGTGGGCCTGATCTGTCCCACAGGCCTTGTGTTTGACACATGGGATGTAGAGCAAGTAGAAAAAAGCAAACCTAAAACAAAACCATGTGTATATTTGGGCAATTCTACAGAAACATCCACTTTTTTATCTCTCCATAGGAGTCACTGGTGTTACTGATCATCATTGGACACATAAGAAAGATAACACCAGAGACAGTAACATCAGTGACATTTTTAATGAACAGTGGCTGCTACAGAGTATCAAACCACACGTTGTCAATCATAAAATATCCACTAAAATATGTAGTTTAATCCATTTGTATTCTATTGTTTCACAGTTACCTAAGAATAAAGTAGGTCATGCCAGTGGTTTCAACTAAAAGCTTCATATGAAATCATGAGCTAAATGAGAGAATTTCTGCTAACTGGAAGACACAGTGAACTTACCCGATGCTTTTCTTCATGGACCTTCAGGAAAAAGGTAACAGGAAGTCAAATGATGTCATCAGTGTAACTTGTGTTTCAAAATAAGAGATTTTTTGGTTACAGAGTAAAACCAGTGACCCAACTCTTGAGGACAACAACTTTTATTATATTTTTCATTTATATATATTTATTTGGCATTTGTTTTCTTTATGTCATTTAATTCATATATTTCAGTCATGTACAGATTACTGCAGTTACAATGACAGAAAAATGTTTTTTACCTCAAAATATGGCCTCAGCTTTTATACATGACAGTGACGATGAGCACTTCTGCGGTGCTTGAATTCTATATAATTGATTGAAAAACTAATATTGCTAAAGTGGTGGCTCAATAAATTACATGGTAACTTAGGGACACAAAAAAAGGATGTGTCCATAGAATGACTCATTTAAAAATTATACCTGATTATTCAATTAATTCATCCTGAAGAGCCCATATCACTGGAAACCCAATTTACCTTGGTTTTTTTAAATAAAAGAGTTTGGTGTATTATGTAAACATTGTCAAAGTTTCAAAACCAGCAAAAACAGCTAGTTTTGAATTCATTGTTTCTATGATGTCACAAAATTAATTGATTTACATATGTCCTCCTATTCAGCCCACAGCAATTCAGCTCCACCAATTCACTCGTTATAAGGAGTGATACACACAAGCACACAAGCATCTATTGTCTATGAAGTCTATCCATTGAATGACTATTTGGAATTATTTTGTTATCTAGATATGAAAGTGGGGAATTGATGTTTGGATGATTTCTTCCGATTTGCGCTCAGACAAGCTCAGAAACCACGTAGACCAAAGAGCTGTTCAAAATCTCAGATATTCATGAATGGGTTGAATGGGTTAAGGGGTTAAGTAACATTGTCTTGTTTTGCATGTCTGAATGTGTAAAAAATCAGGGCTCACTGTCACACTCCACAGTCTCTGACCTCCCAGAGTTCACCAAGTTCACTATGGCACACTAGCAGATTTATACTGTTGTATATTAACCATTTCCCTGTTCAGCTGAATGGAGCTTTCTCCCGTGTCTCTATGAAAGTGTACAGTTTCCATCTCGTTCTCAGTGTTTTTACTCCTCACGCTGATTTTGCGTCTCACCTCCCTCTGCCCTCTTTGGTTTGCTTTTTGTTTGGGAACAGCTGTTGGGGTGCTGTTTTTTTCTCCTTCTTCTTCTTGCTTTGGTCAGCTGTGGGTGCTCTGGGCTAAACAGGAGCAGATGGTGCTTTGCTGAGCGTGAATGAATGAAGCAGTGGAAGAAGAGCGAGCTGAATAGACGCCCAATCCTGAATGGAGTCTATAGAGCACCTGCCTCTACAGAGGAACAGTGCCGGAGCAGTTATGATCTGTCTACTGTCAGAGAGAGAGAGACTGAGATAGAGAGATACAGAGAGAGATACACAAAAGAAAAAAGGGAGATAGAGGGAGAGAGAAGAGAGAGAGACAAAAGAAAAAGAGATAGAGGGAGACAGAGAAGCACAGAGAAAAACAGAGATAGGCAACAGCAAATTGAGAGACAGTGGGAGAGAGAAAATGAGAAATACATAGAGCGAAAGCAGAGAGAAAGAAAGGGAGAGTAACGTAGAGCAAAGAGAGAGGAAAGAAAAAAGAAAGAAGATGGGAGAGATAAAAGCAAGAGAGAGAGAAGCACAGTGATTTAGACAAAGAGGCAGACAAAAGACAAAGGAGAGAGTGATAGAGCAAAGAGAGAGAAAGACAAAATAAAGACGGAGAGAGAGAAAAGAGGTAGGAAAAGAAAGAAGAAGAAGAGAGTGAAACATAGAGAAAGATATAAAGAGACAGACAAAAGCAAAAAGAAAAGATGGAGAGATGAGGGGATTTGGACTGGACCAGGATGAGAGACAAAATGAAGAGAGAAAGGCAGAGTGAGGCACAGCAAAGAGAGATAGACAAAAGAAAAAAGAGAGACAGAGACAAAGAGAGAAAAAAATGAGTGTGAGAGAGCTAGAAAGATAGAAAGATAGAAGAAAATTACAGAAAAAGGTTAGGAAAGAGAAAAAGACAAAGATGGAGGGAGCAAGAAAGAGTGAGGGATATAGACCAAAGAATGTCAGCTAGACAAAAGAAAAAAGAAAGATGGAGGGAGAGAAAGACATTGAAGAGAGAGAGAGTGAGAGAGAGAGAGAGAGAGAGAGAGAGAGAGAGAGAGAGAGAGAGAGAGAAATGGGGTCAATTACAGAAATACAGGCAGACAAAGAATAGTGAGAGGAGGAGAGAAGAGAAAGAGAGGTAGGAAAAAGAAAAATAATGAGGAGAGAAAGAAAAGAGAGAGGTAAACAAAAGAAAAAGTGAGATGGAGGCTGAGGGGGAAAGAGAGGCAGGGAGAAGAAAGGAAAGCTATAGGGTGTGTGAGGTAGAGTTAGGCGAGAGAGGCAAACATATAAGAAAGAGAGACAGATGGAGAAAGAAGAGAGAAAGAGAGGGAGAAAGAGACCTGTGAGAGGGAAAGAAAAAGAGAGGAAGTGAGAGAAGTAGATGGCGTGATTGTATGAGACTGTTTAAAAAAAGAGTGAGAGAAAGGGGGGAGGGTTTTTTGGGCTGCCTCTATGTTTATTGATTCTCCTCGCAGCGCTGGAATAATGCTCTGTACAGTCTGTTTGAGTTAATTAGATATGACACAGCATGCACATGCAATCTATCACTGCACTCTGCCAGTACACTTTATCAGGTTTGTTGCTATAGTAACGTGGTGAGCTTGGTAATAGCTTACATTAACAGGCTAAGTAAGTCGCAATAAAAAGTCATTTCAGAGAGTCGGTTCGCTCAGAAGAGCACAAAGCCCATAAAACACTGATGGGGGGAATTGGAAAGTGACATCTGGGGGAAGAAACAAGCCGGGATTTTATATTCTACAACTAAACCTGACACAGCCCAAACTGCTCTCTCTCTCTCTCTCTCTCTCTCTGAGACATCTGTCAGCCACTGGCTTCATTGACCTGTCACAACAAAGCAAGTGTTCTTCAATCACTAACAGCTTGCAGAGCAATTTCCACCAAAAAAAGGAAAAAAACTCACCACAGCACTAAATAAACACAGCTATGACAGCAGAACCAAAAAATGCTAACTACATGCAGGCCCACTCTAAGCGGCCTACGCCTGCCAGCTCTAAAACTGTTCATACTGTCTTTTTAAAAACAATAAAATCTACAATAAAAATATCTTTAGCAAATTTCTGCAAAGGCTGCAAACCACTGGTCAAGGGATTCTAGCCTGCTAGTGGCCCCGGCTTGAAAAAAAAAATAAGAGTCTTATTTTCAGCCTTCTGAGTGATTTTGGACTGAATATGTTTGGCTGGTGACCTTTTGGAGACTGACGACAGGGAAAGCGGCCCTGACGATGGAGGGAGGAGCGGGCATGCAGTACTTGTGTTTCTGTTGGTGCACCTTGCAGCATCCTTAGAGTTTTAGTAGCACTGAACTGCAATAAAATGCAAATTTACAATATATGCCTCAGTCTTGAGCCCCATGATGTTGGAGGGAATTATGGACAGAACCTGTGACAAAGCAGGAATGCATTTAAATGCTAATAACATAATATTAACATGAAAGAAATGTGGTTAAAGTATATCAGATCAGTATATCTTTAAGTAACATTCTACAAAATAGCCAGTAAAACTGAGTCTTTTCATCATCTGGCTGCATTTTATGGGCATTAACAACTGGGTTTTTTCAAAGAGTCATCATGAAGCAAAGTAGACCCTGCTGAAAAAAACAAAAAACAGAATTAAAACCTGATCATTTTGCTTTCAAGTGATAATTAGCTCAATGGTTACTTCACAGACCACTGGTTTTCTGTAGGACACCTTAGATCCCATTAGGAAACTGTCAAATGCATGTTGTTCCAGTCTCAGAACACCTGTTAAACCAGAATCCTTTACAATGTGATATCAACCCCTTAGTAAAACACAAAATACCATTAGTGGCTGTTGGGCACCACCAGCAGAAATGTTTATTGGTTTCTATGATGTTTTTTTTCAGTAGGGCATTCACATGTCTACTGAAGCTCTGCGCTGTTTACACTCATAACATTGATCTTCTTTCCATACTGTCATCATAGCGACAGCCGCAAACTGCTCATTGTCTCAGAGAGCCTCAAAGACATTTAATGGGTCAAAAACTAAGCACACATTCTTTAACTTTGCTAAAAACTGTATGAATGACACTATCCATAATATTTCAGGTCATGTGAAAAATAAGGTGGGTAAGTGTATTGAAAACTATTCAGTAGAAAAAGAAAGAAAAGACAACCATTAGAAGAGTGGGTTATTAATGCTGTCTGCGTTAACTTCAGTAACATTAACGTTATAGCTTGATAAAAAAAGTGATAAGGGTGGTTAAAGTTACCAAACATTCACTGGTATTCACTGCATTGTTTTTATATGTTTTTCCCCATGAGGTTCAAGTGTGACAGTTGTGCATGTTTATGTTCCGAATTGAAGTCATAATTCATTTTTACATGATCATTTCCAACCTTTCCAATCTTGAGATTTAAACAGCCTCTTTTTGTTACTGTGCCTTTAAGATTAATATCTGTAAATAACTCTTTTGATTGGCTGAGCTGCGTTGTGCCTGATTCGAAAGGCATGCCAAGTTGAAACACTCCTTCAACATGAACAGACAGACGTATATGTAAATGCATTGTTTTTTGATATCGCAAAAACATATCATATCCTGCTTTTGCATAAATTTGCCTCAGGGTAAGAAACTCATTCCTCATTTTAAATGACATGATACATATTTCATGATAATGAAAGGTGTAATGATACAAGGAAAGGTTTGAAACCAAAAAGGCTATTGGTCTTTTCAGTGTTTTGGGGAAGGTGCAACTTGTGGACGATACACTTTACTGCACCAGACCGACTCAAAAAAGCAAGTATTCATCTTTCATCCATCCAAAAGTATGATTCACATTTGCAAAGGTTTTTTTTACTATTCAGAATAATAAAAATGAATTCTATATAAAGAGTTGTGCGGTCATGTGAGAGAACACTGCAGTTACTGTTTAGTTTTTCATTTGCATTTTTTGTTGTTGTTTTTTTTTTTTTTTTTTAATGATTTTTGCTTATTCTGGACCTTCGAATTATAAAGTATTTAATGTGTACTCAATCCTGAGCCATTCCAGTTAGCAGTCATATAGCAGTCAGCATCCAATATGAGGGTTTACACATCATTAGTTTTGTTTAGAAAATGATTAGCAATTGCTATTATTTTAAAATGACTTGATTCTTCTTTTTCTTTTAGGATAGTTTTAACTCTTATTTTTATCATAGTTTTAAATGATTGGTGTCAAAATATTACTCCAAAAGGTTTAGTTGTATAAACATGATTTGTGTGAAAATAAAATGAAATAGGATTATTTTGTTTTTTGTTTGTTGTTTAAGCATTTATGATATTTAAAGATCAACAAATTGTGCCGTTAGTCAGTTTCATTTCAAATACTTAGATTAAAATAATGCGTCCTAATCACAGCATCATTTCTTTCCATTTTTCTACTAACTGTTTACAGACTACATCAAAATCTTTTTAAAAAGTGAGGGAAATAGTTTTTCATGATTGAGTAATTTAAGAATAAACTCTTGTTTCCATAAAGACTTTAGTCTGTTGCCCTTATAGTAAGTAAGAATTATTGCTAGTATGAGAATTATTGGCACAGTGGGACCAAAAACAGTCTAGAGAGTTAATGTCCAACATCAGAATGATACCCCTCAACCATCCCCACCCCCACAAACGTCTAAAACCAAATTTAAATGTTTAATGCTTACGATAAACCTAAAGAGATTTTTGTCTAAAAATATTAAACAAACATATGTTTACATTTCTGAGACAAACAGAAAGCCATGAATTATCAAACAGATAGTTCCAGTCCTAATATCTGATTGGCTGAGTCATGCTTGAAGGCCACTGTACAAAACTTGATACACGTACACCAACCGCCTCACAACAGCTGAATTCTGTATTACATCACAAAAAATCCTTGTACTGTGGAATAACCTTTGACTCTAATGCTGCTTGCATGGAACTCATTTTGAGGGGCTGACATCTTATTTTCTTAACTAGAACTAGGCTGGTCAGTTAGCTAACATCCTAAAAAATAGCAAACATGCTAAACAACTCCATCATTAACATCGCATGCTTGAGTTAAAGTACTTACAATATGATTCATATGATGAAAACAGAAATATAGAAGATTAAAGAATGCTAAGAATGGCTTACATCAGGGGTGTTAAAATGTAGACTCTTGTAGTAGACCTTGAAATATTACATGAATACTGGAAATATTCACAATTTAAAATGTTCCCATCTGGCATCTTTTCATCATTCATTCATGAAATGCAGCTAGTGTGTTTGGTGATATGACTGTTGTGGTAGAATTAAGGAACCACTCTCCCATAGACTGTTGTTGGGGGAGGTGGGCATGCACATTATGTTGCAGTGCATGCTGAGGATTGTAGTGTAGCACTACACTTGTGAAAGGGGCTAATATTGATGCAAAATTAAAACACTTTTGTGGGCTGTAAAGTATTGTGTCATGGGCCTGATGTTTGGCATATATGGATATATCTGAAATGACCATTTTTGTGTAATATATAAGAACACCCTTCGCTGTCATAAAATCACTGTAATGCATGCCCTTCTGTGGCTCAGTGCTTAAGCTGATGCGTATGCTTTCATTTATTTATTTATTTTTTACTTTAAAGAGATGTTTTATGTGTATAACAGCTTTCTGGTCACTACATAATTCCATGTGTTAATTCCAAACTTTTAACTGTTACTGCTTTAAAAAGAACATGTAGTGATGCAATGACAGGAACAGGCATTGCTGTCAGTTTGTAATTAACAAAAGCAAGTGTTCATATAAGCTGTTTCATAATAACTATTCTAAGGATTTAAACTCTAAGCATAAACAATCTTACAATTTGACATGAAATGTTAGAGAGTCCGTTTCCATATGTGCAAGTGATTTTGAGTGAAATGAAGTTGGAGGCTTTTTATTTTGGGAGGGTGTGCAGAAGTAGCCTATTCATCAAAGCAGAGCGAGCATGAAATTTAGCTTCACAGAATAATCTCACTTGACATTAATAAAAGCGCATAAGTATTCTGCGGCAGAGAAAACCATTTTCTTGGAATTTAAACTTCAATTTAGGCCAGTTCTGCTCTCGCTATTGGAGCGGAGGGAGCCAGAAGCCCATTTGATCTGCAGCAGGGAGAGAATTTAGTTCTGCATTGCTGATTTAAAACTAAAATCATCACCTTGATATTATGACCATATGGGTTTATGCGGGAATAGAGAGAAGGAACTAAATAAAAAGTGATAAGGTATGACAGCAGAAAAGCATTGTTTGAATCACTATAGTTCTAGTGCGTCATCAAGTAAAAAGAGTTTGTCCATAATGTGCCAAATAGGTGAATTTTAATAGCCTCCAATTAGCTTGTAACAATGGGTGATATGAAGAGGCAGGATGCATGTGAAAGTCCTTTGATTTATTGAAAACGCTGAAGCAAATGAATCTATAAAAGTGATTCATAAAAACACTAATGACAAAATGTTTGGACAAAAAGAAAACAAAATACAAAAGGACATGACAAAACAGGGACTAATCAAAACACATAGTACACAGCCAAGGGGTACAAATACACATGGAACAAGCAAGAAACACCTGCGATCAACAAGAAGGGAGGGCTACAGACTAGAGATAGGTGGGACAAATGAAAAGGAGGCAGGACCGGGCAGGAGACACACACCAAAACAACAACAAAAGCACATGGCAAGACACACAAGGGAAGATAAAGCAGGGCAAGACAGGATGTTACATGTGCGCTGCTATATAACATTTGGGGGCTTTTGGGTTTTTAATTGGCCAAGTTAGTCAAAAACCTTTTCTCATGCAAATTTTATATTGGTGCTTAAATAGCAGTACCAGTTGACAAGATTTAAAGTCAGACTATCAGATACTTCATTGTTTTGAGACACAGATTCACTAAATAGAATACAAGTATCTGGAGTGAATGCATGGGTTCACTAGGGTTCAGGCCTGAGGCCTCCAGGCTGAGAGGAGCCCCAAGCAGGGCCCAGTGTCAAGGAGGGACATTTACAGACAATAATACATTGCTTAATACATTTGGTATTCTACTAAATTTGTTCAAAGTCGACGTTGAAAACATATTTAGAATTTTAAACTGAATTGCGCTTTAGAATAAAATCCTTTTGCTTTAAATGAGAAACCTTATGTTCTATTCTCTCACTACCGAAATGATCATAATGGATCACTATTGTAACTTTACCAAATGTTTTGGTAGTGAATGTCTCAGTACTGAAAATGTTGCTGATTTGGAGCAGAACTTTGAGCCAGTGAGTAGCAAACACAGCTTTGAACAAATGTACATACCTTAAGTCATAATAGTTTCTATCCATCCATCCATTTTCTAAGCCGCTTCTCCGTCAGGGTCGCGGGGGGGTTGCTGGAGCCTATCCCAGCAGTCTTCGGGCGGAAGGCAGGATACACCCTGGACAGGTCGCCAGTCCATCGCAGGGCAGACACAGACAGTCACTCACACCTAGGGGCAATTTAACACGTCCAATTGGCCTGACTGCATGTCTTTGGACTGTGGGAGGAAACCGGAGAACCCGGAGGAAACCCACGCAGACACGGGGAGAACATGCAAACTCCACACAGAGAGGACCCTGGTCGCCCGGCCAGGGAATTGAACCCAGGCCCTCCTCGCTGTGAGGCAACAGCGCTACCCACCACGCCACCGTGCCGCCTAATAGTTTCTATTAAAACACAAAAAGTGCACTTAGTTGCACAGCATGTGCTTTGGTAGTGACAATTCTTAATGCTGCATGTTGATTTTGTAGACTTTTTCGACACGTCTATAATAAAACAACAAAATCTAACTGCTCACCATGTGGCAAAAAGAGGCAGTGATGCAGTCTCACTTCCTGCTCCAAAATTCAGGGGTGTGGCTAATGCAAGGCTCTGCCTATGGACTAAAACTCTTTGTGTTTCAGTAGGGAAATAAACTTTTTGAAGTTTCTTTAATCTAAATATTAAACTGATGATAAACCTAAACTTTCAACTTCACACACCAAACACTACAAAAAATGTAAGTATCATTTTTTACCATTTAAAATGTAGGGCTTAGGGTTTGGGACAGCCACCTCTTCACAAAACGTACCCTATAAATGATGATTTGGTATATATTTAGCTTATTACCACCTCTATGAGATTCAGACAGATCATAAGCATAACCCTTGTAAATGCCTAAGCTCTGAATACTTAATAGTTTTTTTAATAGATTTGGTGCTAATTTATTTTTAGTGTTGTCTTTGTTCTCTGACCAGTCATAATTGTGACTCTCTCTACGTCATTTCCCAAAGTGCGAAGTAGTCTTCATTATTTACGTCAAGCCCACTGAAGACCGATAACAGTGGCCTTATAAGCTTATTGCATGTTACACTGCATAAGACACTGCAAATGAAGTCTTGACCGCAGACTGAACGACTTCAGTTGTGCTGCTGGACAGATTATATGATAAAGATGTAGATCTGCGATTCAAGACAATGTTTATATTCTGCATGTGTCTTTTTTACTGAAAAACAAAGCTGTGCCACCAAAAAATATAAACTGAAAAAAAAATGTTTTGCCTGAAAAAAACACACATTAAACATTTCTCTGTCAGCTTTGTGGAAGTTAGTGCTGCCATTTCAAGGCAGATCACTCTATATCTGATCACTCTGGGCCAACATTCAGATATACATTGTTAGTAATAATAAAGCAGACAGAGTTTCGATGGATATATTTTGAATCTGATGAAACATTTAGTTAAAGACGCTCCTGAAAGTGACCAGATATTCAGACAGAGTGTGTTTTCTACTCATTTGCATTTCCAAACACAAAAACGTTACCTTGTGTTTAAAAAGTTGCAGCATTGTTGTGAATAACAATTTTGCTAAAGTTAATTAAAATGCTATTTTACTGCAAGTGCTTTAAATATGTCAAAACAATGTCTATTTAGTTTGTAAGATTGAAGGTGTTTTTCCCTGACATCAGTTACGTGGTCATCAGGGGGGTTTAAGTGGAGGCTATTGCAGTTTTGGATGACTTTATGTGATGCTTTCATTCTCATT